>NC_091130.1:129997913-130297913 GCF_040183065.1 Periplaneta americana | reverse complement strand
GCAAATCATCTACCGGAAGCCCGCGCAAAAAATGTCTATGAATACGGCCCTAAAAGTTTGATCCGAAAACGTTTTCAGATTTATGCATAAATCTTGAGCTAATTTATTTCAGAAAAACAATATTTCAGTTTTATTTCCGCAATAGGTAGGGATACTCTAATTGCAAAGCAACTCGAAGGATACTTCATCACTAGAATTTTGTCAGAAAGCGTCTCCTTTTGGAGTATAATTAATTACGTAAACAACAATAATAATGATAATAATAATAATAATAATAATAATAATAATAATAATAATAATGATAGGCTATTATAAATAATAAAACAATTATTAACAATATTGGACAAAATTGCTTTTAGAGATATGTTATAAAGTCTATACCGTTCTATTTATCATATCACATACCAAAGCAATGTGGGAAAGAATTCCTACGGCCGATTTCGTGTATATTGTAATTTTATGTTTTCAAATAGTTGCCCATTAACGTCAGTAAAGATTATTACAGGCCATTCGTTATATCGTGAAACAATTTGCGCGTGAGGGAAAGAAGAAAGTGGACTGGGAAGCTTCCATTACCTCGTTACGCTTCCACTAACCCCCACAATAAGGTTCTTACTACGATCTACGTCATATGCATGCATTAGGTTTCACGAGATAATGGCCTCTATATTGCATTACGGTATAATTTCACTCATATACACTTACTTACTCACTTATAAGGAACCCGGAGGTTCACTGCCTCTCTCACATAAGCCCGCCATTGGTCCCTATCCTGAGCAAGATTAATCTAGTCTCTACCATCATATCCCACCTTCCTCAAATCCATTTTAATATTATCTTCCCATCTACGCCTCGGCATAATTTCGGCATAATCTAACTCATATACACTGAATATTTACTCTGTAATTTGCCACAATTATAGCTACATTTTACATTTTTGGCTATGACATCTACACTTAACTCTTTTTAATTTATTTTTATTTGGTATTTTTCATTTATATCTATACCCTATCTGTGTCTTTTATTTAGGTAGTATCTATTTGTTTTTTTTTTTTTTTCATTTTTGACTTTTAATTTCTAATTTCACTTGTATCTTGCATTTGTTTCCTTTTTATCTCTATTTTCATGTTATATGCAATTCTATGTCTTTTTTTAAACAAATCTGTACTGTCTATTGTAATTGGGGCTTTGCCCTGTTAAATAAATAAATAAATAAATACCGGTAAATAAATAAATAAATAAGTAAAGAAATAAATAAATAAATATGAAAAAATGTACTTTGTAGTTAGGAGAATTCACTGTGCATAGAGATAGAAAGATGGTATGTCAGATATATATATTTTTTCCCCAGAAATATTAACGGAAACATTTTCGTGAAAATCTCGAAATTCATTTTCGCAGCATCTTTTTTTTTAAACAAATCTGTACTGTCTATTGTAATTGGGGCTTTGCCCTGTTAAATAAATAAATAAATACCGGTAAATAAATAAATAAATAAGTAAAGAAATAAATAAATAAATATGAAAAAATGTACTTTGTAGTTAGGAGAAATCACTGTGCATAGAGATAGAAAGATGGTATGTCAGATATATATATATATATATATATATATATATTTTTTTTTTTTTCCCAGAAATATTAACGGAAACATTTTCGTGAAAATCTCGAAATTCATTTTCGCAGCATCATAGTACTTTCACCGCAAACTTCGTGAAATGACAAAAAGCTTGCAAAAAACTATCGAATATGTAATTTCTATTTTTGAGGCATTCATCTATCTTAGTGAGAATGAAATAAGATTAACAATATTATGTTTATTCATATAAACTTGTGTATTATAAATTTATATTGACTTTTTTGCATATCGCAAAAGATCTCAGACTTTAAGGAATGTGGGATTTAGGATAATCAAATAATATTATAGACTGATTTTTCAGTAGACAAAACACAACTTCCGTTTGGATTACATTCAACCACATTTGGAAAATAATAAATAATAGCACATTTAAACCAACAATTATAAGTAACGCAAAACAAAACTGACATCAATATTGAAACTGGAACGTAACTAAATTGTTTTGGCGGATGCGTACAATTCCCTACCATTTTTCTAACGGCATGATATGTAAGTTTGTTCATGCCACTACAATAGTAAACATCAAACAAAGGATTTTACAGATCAAATTAAATTCCTGTGTTTGTCGCAGTTTTACATGATACGTCATTACCTTCCGCTTCATTACTTCGTATGTTAAATACCTGCTGCTTACAGTGACACGTTTGTTGGTTGAAATGCCGATCACGGTGAACATCGCATTTTGAGTATTTTATTTATACCGTACATATTTGTAACAGTCTGTGAAATTTCCAAGTTGGTATCTCGTTGCAGCTAATTCTTAGAGCCTTTTCTCATTATTCCAGTTTTGTTTAGTCTACAATCTGTGAAAATCTAGAATGAGTCAGGACCTTTGCGAAAAACTCCGAGAAGCGATATATCTCGCAGTGAAGTTCATTTTTCGTGGAACAACCCATGTTCTTTGAATGCCAAGTATACTTCTACGAGTGAGCCAGAGATTGTGTGACAGTGGACGATAATTTCTCAGCAGACATTCTCTATTCTAGTAAGGTGTAATTTTACCTACTACTACTAAGATTTATTTCAAATCATCCGTCTTCAAGTGAGGTCGACCACTGGGATCCGGAATTAACAAACATAAGAGGTAAAAGGAAATGAAACGAGCAAAATAATGATTCGATTTGTACATTAAAAAAAATTACGTGTTAACATATAGCTGATAATGTAGAATTTGAAGAGAGACTGTGAAATTTCCAAGTTGGTATCTCGTTGCAGCTAATTCTTAGAGCCTTTTCTCATTATTCCAGTTTTGTTTAGTCTACAATATGTGAAAATCCAGAATGAGTCAGGACCTTTGCGACAAACTCCGAGAAGCGATATATCTCGCAGTGAAGTTCAGTTTTCGTGGAACAACCCATGTTCTTTGAATGCCAAGTATACTTCTACGAGTGAGCCAGAGATTGTGTAACAGTGGACGATAATTTCTCAGCAGACATTCTATATTGTAATAAGGTGTAATTTTACCTACTAATACTAAGATTTATTTCAAATCATCCGTCTTCAAGTGAGGTCGACCACTGGGATCCGGAATTAACAAACATAAGAGGTAAAAGGAAATGAAACGAGCAAAATAATGATTCGATTTGTACATTAAAAAAAATTACGTGTTAACATATAGCTGATAATGTAGAATTTGAAGAGAGACTGTGAAATTTCCAAGTTGGTATCTCGTTGCAGCTAATTCTTAGAGCCTTTTCTCATTATTCCAGTTTTGTTTAGTCTACAATCTGTGAAAATCCAGAATGAGTCAGGACCTTCGCGACAAACTCCGAGAAGCGATATATCTCGCAGTGAAGTTCATTTTTCGTGGAACAACCCATGTTCTTTGAATGCCAAGTATACTTCTACGAGTGAGCCAGAGATTGTGTAACAGTGGACGATAATTTCTCAGCAGACATTCTATATTGTAATAAGGTGTAATTTTACCTACTAATACTAAGATTTATTTCAAATCATCCGTCTTCAAGTGAGGTCGACCACTGGGATCCGGAATTAACAAACATAAGAGGTAAAGGGAAATGAAACGAGCAAAATAATGATTCGATTTGTACATTAAAAAAAATTACGTGTTAACATATAGCTGATAATGTAGAATTTGAAGAGAGACTGTGAAATTTCCAAGTTGGTATCTCGTTGCAGCTAATTCTTAGAGCCTTTTCTCATTATTCCAGTTTTGTTTAGTCTACAATATGTGAAAATCCAGAATGAGTCAGGACCTTTGCGACAAACTCCGAGAAGCGATATATCTCGCAGTGAAGTTCATTTTTCGTGGAACAACCCATGTTCTTTGAATGCCAAGTATACTTCTACGAGTGAGCCAGAGATTGTGTAACAGTGGACGATAATTTCTCAGCAGACATTCTATATTGTAATAAGGTGTAATTTTACCTACTAATACTAAGATTTATTTCAAATCATCCGTCTTCAAGTGAGGTCGACCACTGGGATCCGGAATTAACAAACATAAGAGGTAAAGGGAAATGAAACGAGCAAAATAATGATTCGATTTGTACATTAAAAAAAATTACGTGTTAACATATAGCTGATAATGTAGAATTTGAAGAGAGACTGTGAAATTTCCAAGTTGGTATCTCGTTGCAGCTAATTCTTAGAGCCTTTTCTCATTATTCCAGTTTTGTTTAGTCTACAATATGTGAAAATCCAGAATGAGTCAGGACCTTTGCGACAAACTCCGAGAAGCGATATATCTCGCAGTGAAGTTCATTTTTCGTGGAACAACCCATGTTCTTTGAATGCCAAGTATACTTCTACGAGTGAGCCAGAGATTGTGTAACAGTGGACGATAATTTCTCAGCAGACATTCTATATTGTAATAAGGTGTAATTTTACCTACTAATACTAAGATTTATTTCAAATCATCCGTCTTCAAGTGAGGTCGACCACTGGGATCCGGAATTAACAAACATAAGAGGTAAAGGGAAATGAAACGAGCAAAATAATGATTCGATTTGTACATTAAAAAAAATTACGTGTTAACATATAGCTGATAATGTAGAATTTGAAGAGAGACTGTGAAATTTCCAAGTTGGTATCTCGTTGCAGCTAATTCTTAGAGCCTTTTCTCATTATTCCAGTTTTGTTTAGTCTACAATCTGTGAAAATCCAGAATGAGTCAGGACCTTCGCGACAAACTCCGAGAAGCGATATATCTCGCAGTGAAGTTCATTTTTCGTGGAACAACCCATGTTCTTTGAATGCCAAGTATACTTCTACGAGCGAGCCAGAGATTGTGTAACAGTGGACGATAATTTCTCAGCAGACATTCTATATTGTAATAAGGTGTAATTTTACCTACTAATACTAAGATTTATTTCAAATCATCCGTCTTCAAGTGAGGTCGACCACTGGGATCCGGAATTAACAAACATAAGAGGTAAAGGGAAATGAAACGAGCAAAATAATGATTCGATTTGTACATTAAAAAAAATTACGTGTTAACATATAGCTGATAATGTAGAATTTGAAGAGAGACTGTGAAATTTCCAAGTTGGTATCTCGTTGCAGCTAATTCTTAGAGCCTTTTCTCATTATTCCAGTTTTGTTTAGTCTACAATATGTGAAAATCCAGAATGAGTCAGGACCTTTGCGACAAACTCCGAGAAGCGATATATCTCGCAGTGAAGTTCATTTTTCGTGGAACAACCCATGTTCTTTGAATGCCAAGTATACTTCTACGAGTGAGCCAGAGATTGTGTAACAGTGGACGATAATTTCTCAGCAGACATTCTATATTGTAATAAGGTGTAATTTTACCTACTAATACTAAGATTTATTTCAAATCATCCGTCTTCAAGTGAGGTCGACCACTGGGATCCGGAATTAACAAACATAAGAGGTAAAGGGAAATGAAACGAGCAAAATAATGATTCGATTTGTACATTAAAAAAAATTACGTGTTAACATATAGCTGATAATGTAGAATTTGAAGAGAGACTGTGAAATTTCCAAGTTGGTATCTCGTTGCAGCTAATTCTTAGAGCCTTTTCTCATTATTCCAGTTTTGTTTAGTCTACAATATGTGAAAATCCAGAATGAGTCAGGACCTTTGCGACAAACTCCGAGAAGCGATATATCTCGCAGTGAAGTTCATTTTTCGTGGAACAACCCATGTTCTTTGAATGCCAAGTATACTTCTACGAGTGAGCCAGAGATTGTGTGACAGTGGACGACAATTCCTCAGCAGACATTCTCTATTCTAATAAGGTGTAATTTTACCTACTACTACTAAGATTTATTTCAAATCATCAGTCTTCAAGTGAGGTCGACCACTTGGATCCGGAATTAACAAACATAAAAGATAAAGGGAAATGAAACGAGCAAAATAATGATTCGATTTGTACATTAAAAAAAATTACGTGTTAACATATAGCTGATAGTATAGAATTTGAAGAGAGGCCTTCAGAATTTCCATTACAATCTTCTGAACCTCATAAAAGGGAATTTGAAAGGATTTAAGGATATTACATGTAAATTTTGGTAAACAACCCCTCGCTCCAAATAGTAAGCTTGTAACATCCCAGTTGTAAAGCGAAATGTCATATTTTTCACTGAGGTATGGAAGACAAGGTACATATTTAGCTCGCTTGTCATCATTTATCTGCAGTGCTTGATATGTGTCTAGTTCAAAGAAAATCGTAGGTTCTAAGACCATCGCTTTCTGGGTTCTTCTATTGATGGCAATTATATCGACTCTTCTATGAGAATCATCTTCAGACACACAATGAATCTCCTCATGTACTTCCCATCCTCTGTTTCTTAGCAGGTTGGCAATTGCTGTACGGGCACGATGGTGTCTGTTGTTACGCAGTAGCTCTCCCTTCTTACAGAACCCCAGTACGTGGCCAAGTGTTTCAGTCTCGCTGCAGCCGGGATGGCGGGAAGGTAAATTATCAAACTGTTCTGTATTGGTGTAACATCCAACCTCATTGTTTCATGAAGAACTAAACCCAGGGTGGTGCGAAAAATGTGGTTTGGTGTGAGTTGTGAGACAAGAGTATCATGGGTCCCATCTTAATTGAAAGGACCTAGGCTGTCAGATTCAAGGAGATGCTGGAAACCACTCTCGAACCAATGGTGTTGAATGAGAAAGGGAAACTCCTAGGATTCTTCCAGAAAGATGGTGGCATCACTTCATTACTAGAGACAGTCAAAATTCGTGACTCGCGAAATCGCGAAAAACTAAAAAAAAAACATAGTTTAAAGCATGGTTCGCATAAAAAATATCATATAATTGCATGTTTCAACTCGCGAAACACTCGCGAAAAATCGCAAAAATCCTATGACTCGCGAATTTAGCATATTTTCAAACGGCATAATTCTCAAATAGAAAAAGAAGAGTTCATTAAAATCAGTGATCAATATGGACGTCCTAATCAATAAAATATTCTGTTTTCCTTTAACAAAAGTATCACGACAAGACACAGGACCAATTCCCATTCAAATGGCAAACCCATTTCTTAGTGCCCTTACAGGGTCGTGTCTAATTATCCTACATAAGCAGTCGAACTATAGGAATGTCGAACTTGATTTCTGTCGAAGTTAACCCAGATATGCCTGTACAAGTAGCTACCAGTGGCGTAACATATAGCTAGTTAAGCATGGCTCTGTCCAAAGGTAGGAAACGTGTATTTAAAGAAGAATGGGTGGAGACATATTTTTCTTATGCTTACGGAAACAATAGTATATGTTTTTTTGTGCTCGAAAGTTTTAAAGGGCATTTATCAACTCAATATTAAACGTCAATATAATGTAGCCTATGTCATAAAGAGCATCATAAGATCACAGGTATTTATGAACATTTAAAATCCAAATTGCAATACGAAGGGCAATAGCAAAACGTAGTAGATATGTACGATATGGTGCGATCATTCATTTCAATGATAGATATATGGAAATCAAGTATGAGGGAAAGAGAGTTCCATCATTTACCATGCTTACAATCTCTTTCTGATATTTCTGAATCAATTTTAAATAAGTATGCTCATCTAAATCTAACAACAGAATTTCAACAACGGAGATTCGGTGAATTTAAAAATATTGCAAATGATTTCTTACTTTTTGCGAAACCTTTGACCGTAGACATAAACAAGGTTAAGCCAGAAATGCAGCAAGTAGTAGCTGATTTACAGAGTGATACATACAAACACGGTGCAAAGGCATGTGTGGTTTAAATTTCTTTAAAATTCTGTCTACGAAAAAAATATGCTTCCCTTAGGTTATATGCCGCCAATATAGCGGCTATGTTTGGTTCCACTTACAGTTGCGATTTTTTATTCAAAATTGAAACTTGCAAAATCAAAACAAAAATCGCGGCTGAAAGATCAAACTTTATTCGCCATCTTGAGATTAGCTACTCATGACAAACTTGGAATTCTGTGGCACCTTGAAAGTTACGGTACAGTAAATATGAAGTTTGTGATGGCTGCATGCTACTGATGTGTGAGAGGGCCCTCCACTCTACCCACAACCATGCAACGTCATATGCATTGATGGTTGCATTGCCTGATGTCATCGTGACTACAATCCTACCGATGACTGCAGTAGACTATCAAGATATTCTTTGTTTTGTAGTGTTGCCTAATTTGGCAATTAAAAATATCCTTCGGACAAATTAAGTCACTTATATTGTCGTCTACATTTACATCTAGGATTCACACGATGTGCGAAAATTTCGAGACATCATGTACAGGGACATCATTTTATTTTTACTTCAATTTTTATTGTACCTGAGTTTTTGAATGTACTTCACTCCCAACCCTTCTACTAATGAAGTTCAACCGTCCTCCACACAGATCCAAAACTGCATATACAGTCATAGTAGCCTTACGGTCATAGTAAACAGTACGTTCCAAAAATATGTTTGCGTTTCCCAGTGAGCTTTCAATATTGCATCATTTTCGCACAGGTACTGTCGTCCATTTGCCTACGTCGCATTCCGGTTTTCCCCACCTGCTTTTATTCGCTTCTCTGTAAAGGCTAGTGGCTGGGCTGTCTTAGCTCTTTTCTGAGAACATTAATTTCTTATACAAATCTGGCTTTCAGGTAGTAGCTCCCTGTAAAGCAGGTTTGAATAATTTCAAGGAAAAATTGTTCCGGGGCTGCGTATCGATCCCGGGGCTCTTCGCTTAGCGCGCGGACGCTCTACCGACTGAGCTACTCCAGGAACTATACACGACACCGTCACAATTATTCAACATTAATTTCTGTTGGGAATTGGACGTCTACGTAATATTATACCCATACAACTGTTTAAAATAACTTAAATAAAAGGGCCTCGTTAAGTATTTAACTGTCACGTGATTTCCCCCCCCCCTTTCTACGATCCTGCGACATAACCACTTGGACGAATAGTAGATAGCATGTCTGAGTAATTTTATTTTTTTCCGATCGAGAAGAAGTGAAGACTGAATTTACAGTACGTAAGGTACCCTTTTACAGAGTAGGTACAGAATTATTTCAACATGAGTTAATAGTACGAAAGACGAAACTGGTAATTGAATTACACACATTAGAACTGAAGCCTGTATCGAAATGAACGGCCACCATTTTGAAAAATGTGTTTAAATATCCATATTATGATTATTTTTCAATTTAACTTCATTCTCTATATTTTACGCTAATGTGCTGTAGACAGTATAATATACACTGCATAATGAATACGTCCACATGGATAGCTCAGTTCGTGAGTAAAAACACTTATTGTTAATACAGTAGGTACTGTATTGTGATTAAATAAAAACCTAATGAAAATTATCAAACTCAAAAGCGTGATATTTCCTAGTTTACGTAAATGGATGAACTACTTTTCTTCCCTCCTATACCTAGTAAAGTGATTTGTTTGTATATTACGCCAGTATCATCGAACTCCAGTCGTGGAAGGGGGGTAGGAACCCTTGATCCAAAGGTATAGCCAGGTTAATATTAGAAATATTAGTAAAAATAAAATGATGTCCGTGTATATGGGACCTGGGATAAGCCCCGTCAAAGGGATAGAATTTCCATGAAATAAGTGTGCTTTATAAGCCATTATTTTAGTTTCCATTTGGAAACAACATCATATGCATAAATACGTAACTTCTGAATATAATTTACCATAAAATAATTTAACACAGAGCTTTCAGTTTCAGTGTCATAACGTTGAACTTCTAATACTAGTACGACCACTACCTACATCAGCTTCTCTGAGATGTGAAACCGCATTGCTATACGATCTCCATGGGGATTTAAGGACTCAAGTCGCTGATTCGAGTCACTGCGTTTTAACCATCTGTTGGACACATTAGAGGGATCGTCGCGGTATGATAGCCACTCTAAGTACATTACTCATCGTCTCATAACATATAACTAGCTAACAAAAGATGGTTAATACACTGAACAGATACAATGTCAGTTAAAGAGAAAAATATTTACCGTACATTTTATACGAAAGGTAAATTCAAAAATACAATCCGGAACTAATGACTGTTACTCTTCTTCCCTATAAGGAAAGCGTCAAAATAGCTATACATTTTTTTATTATTTCTAATATTGTTTGATTATTTATGAAAATTGACTTTCAAGCGTTATCAATTCTCCGTATGAAGAATATAGGTAAATAAAACATACAGAATGCTAAACTTCAATATGAACTGAAGAGTATCACTTCAGTGTTGCCATTATTAAAATAAATAGAACTAAATTAAAGTTTACAATGGTAACACGTTAAAATAACGAGTTGGACCAATCTTTGAATAACCGCTTCGCATTATTATGCCATGAACAACAATTTTTTTTAATTTTTGTCTTGCTCTGAAATAAAAATAGGTGAATATTACCTTAGATCATATATGTAACAGATAACTCTTCGCTACGTTAAAATCGGCAGCACTTTGAACAGAACAACCGCCAGGATCGCCACCCGTCCGCCGTAAAGGAACACGAGATGGTACCACAGTCGCTAATGCAATTCAAATGGGATTTATGACGTGACTCCTTATATATCAACTAGATGGCAGCGTAGTAAACCTGACAAAAGTTGTTACCTCAAAGCCTATAAGCCCGACATATCTGTTACATATATGATCCAAGGTATTACTAATATGTGTGCCCTAAATCTGAATTAAAAATCCAAATTGCTCTATCACGTACAATATTCCCGGGAAAGTAAATTGATGTTTTATGAAAAACTTCTTTTTCTTTTATTTTTCGTTGCTACTGATAAAAATACAACGGACTAGGGATTCAAAATGCCCCATAATACTTGCAAAATTTGTACTAGATAGAAAAATGAAGTTACATAGTTTAAAACACAAACAACATAACAACAATAACAATATTTCTTGTGTACAATGAGAAAAATCTCGAAATTTAAAATTACTATTTAAATGGATTTTCTAGATGACTTCCATTTATAACTAGACCCAGGACTGGCTTTTACAAGGAACCAACAATAGTTTGCAAACATGATGGATGATGATCTTCCATTATATCGCCTTTCCATTTCAGATATTTATTTATGAAATCTTTCCCTGTGCTCGTCACTTACCGCTCCAAGGTTAGGAAGAAAAAATCCAAATGAGAATGTAAAAAGTGTATTTTGAGAGACATATTGCACCCCATTTTCTCATATGCACTTAACATGGTTTCAACAAGTTCGATGTAGTTGTCTGCCCTAGAATTTCCAAGGAAATTTGAGCAAACATCTTCAAAAGCGCGCCATGCTATTCTTTCTGTAACGGACCATTTTTCTTTAAACAGTCAGCCATAACTTTGCGAATTTATGGACCGATGAAAATGGCCTCTTTTGATTTGCCTTCACTCAAACTGGTAAACTTTTCTTTTAATTATTGAAACCAACACCCCTGTGTGTTCATTGCGTAGACCTCACTTTAAACTGTTATGAAATATACTGAAGGTGCAAGAGAACATGTCAACAACCATAAGAAACCGGAAATAGGTCGTAAACTCATAAAATGCATTACTTTTTTTTTTTTGGTTTAGAACCCTCAACCCGCGCCAGAGTGCTTATTGAAAAGTGAAATCATAGTATATCTTCAAAACTTTACGTGACATGAAGAAAACAGATTCATTTTCAGATTCAGCGTACACCATACCATAAAGGATACATTGTTTCAAGTCGGAGCAAAAATCTTGTTATTCAGATGACAATTTATTACATGTGCCGTCTATGCTTATCCTTATTTAACAAATATATTGGTTATACAATATTTTGTTACATAATATATATTTATTTGAACGTTTTCGGCTCTATGGAGCCATCATCAGAAACAAGTAAGCCCATATGTATGGTGTGAGTACACTATATGTTGCCGTACAAGTAAACTCAATTAATGTTAAAATTAAAAGGCATGTTTCTATTTAAAAACAATAATTGTAAGGCAGAAATTACAATATAAATACAAGGCGGCTCTATGGGCCGTGATAAAATGTTACAATTGCTGATGATAAAATTAACTAAAATACTTTAAAATTGTTAAGATCAGAATTAATAGTTGTCCAGTTACTATTACTTACTTAATTATTTACTTACTTATTTATTTACTTACTTATTTACTTACTTATTTACTTATTTACTTACTTATTTACTTACTTACTTAATTACTTATTTACTTACTTATTTACTTACTTACTTATTTACTTACTTATTTACTTACTTATTTACTTACTTATTTACTTACTTACTTATTTACTTACTTATTTACTTATTTACTTACTTGCTTACTTACTTATTTGCTTGCTTACTTACTTATTTGCTTGCTTACTTACTTATTTGCTTACTTATTACTTATTTGCTTACTTATTACTTATTTGCTTACTTACTTATTACTTATTTGCTTACTTACTTATTACTTATTTGCTTACTTACTTATTTGCTTACTTATTTGCTTACTTATTACTTATTTTCTTACTTACTTATTTACTTACTTATTTACTTATTTACTTACTTATTTACTTACTTACTTATTTACTTACTTACTTATTTACTTACTTACTTATTTACTTACTTACTTATTTACTTACTTGCTTACTTACTTATTTGCTTACTTACTTATTTGCTTGCTTACTTATTTGCTTGCTTACTTATTACCAGGGAAAGGATTTATATGTAAATACATATTTACTTATGAAGCTAATATAATTTATATTTTGCATTATCTTTATGTTTCACAATGTGTAGGGTTGAAAAATCCTACTTTTATTTTCCATATTTTTCCATATTTTAGAGTTTAGTACATATTTTCGTTAATTTCCATATATTTTCCATATTTCATATAAAACAGTCCATATTATATTAGGTTTAACAATAAAACAAAACAAAATTCCATTAACTTTTAAAAATACATTTCAACAATAGAGATTTAAACACATGTTCAGTAATTCCTTTAACATCAGAGTTATTTGAAAATTAGCAGTCCTATCAACAATGGGAAAGTAAGTTACAAAACTGTATTAATTTAATTTAAAATTTTTAACAGACTTCAGTTGTGCAGCTCAACAGTTAAATGCCAGTCAGAGTACACATAGGTTCAGTTTTGTAAATCATACTATAAAGACGGTAAATATGCCAAAAGTACGTCATTCAGTCAATTTAAAATCAAAACTAACAAGTTACATTTCAGAATTTAAAGAAGATGGTTTATCAACTGACAATAAAATATTATTTTGTAATTTGTGTCAGTGTGCAGTATCATCTACACAAAAGTTCCTGGTGCAACAACACATTACAACTAGTAAACATCAGGCCAACAAACAACTAAATTCCAAGCAGAGACAATTGTTTTTAACACAACCAACAACATCGAATGTAAGATCTGAGTTTAACATCGACCTGTGCCGTTCTCTCATCTCTGCTGATATTCCTCTCTACAAACTAAAGAATAAGGTCTTCAGGGAATTCCTTGAAAAATATACTCAACATACAATCCCGGATGAGTCAACACTTAGGAAGACGTATGCTCCATCCATCTACGATGAGACAATACAGAAGATAAGAGATGAAATTAAAGATAGTTCAATTTGGGTTTCCATTGATGAGACTCCCGACAAAGAAGGTAGACTTGTTGGTAATGTAGTTATCGGTTTGTTAAGTGAACAATATTCTGAACGAATTCTTTTACATTGTGATGTTCTAGAAAAGTGCAATAACAAAACTATAGTTAAACTGTTCAACGAAGCTATGGGTATCCTGTGGCCAAAGGGTATTATGTACGATAATGTGTTATTCTTTATTAGCGATGCTGCCCCTTATATGGTCAAAGCTGGACAAGCATTATCTGTTGTATATCCTAAATTGACTCATTTTACTTGTGTGGCGCATGCATTTCATCGTGTGGCAGAAGTGGTCAGAGACAATTTCCCTAAAGTAGATTTGTTGATTTCATCAGTGAAAAAAGTATTTCTCAAAGCTCCCAGTAGAGTTAACGTGTTGAAAGAAATGTACCCTGAAATTCCATTGCCACCAAAGCCAATTTTAACTAGATGGGGTACATGGCTAGAAGCAGTTGAATATTATGCCGAACATATAGACTCTATTAACAATGTTCTCCTTGCATTGGACTCTGAAGATGCAGTCTCAATTGATACTGCGAAAACAGTTACCTGTGACATAAGTGTGAAGAATGACTTAGCTCACATTCAGCATACATTTTCATGCATCATAAAAACGCTCAAAAGTCTCCAAAATAGGCACCTTTCACTATCTGAAAGTTTTGAAATTATAAATAGTACTGTGGAACAACTGAATCGTGGTAGAGGTAAAGTTGCAGATGCAGTAAGAGCTAAGGTGGACACTGTACTTTCAAAAAACCCTGGATATGAAGAACTACAAAAGGTTGTTGCTGTGATGAGTGGTGAATCAACAGTGAAGATTAACTTGGACTTATCCCCAGCAGACATTGTGAAATTGAATTATGTACCAGTTACTTCTTGTGACGTCGAACGCTCTTTTAGTCAGTATAAATCTATCCTCAGAGACAATAGAAGAAGATTCACTTTTCAGCACTTGAAAGAAATGTTTGTAACCTATTGTTATGGTAACAGACAATAAAAATTGTGTTTTGTTGAAACTACATTGGAAGATAAGGTACGTCCATTATATTTTTTGTTTAGTTTGATTAAAATGTACCAATATTTAACGTACATAGTCATTTTTTTATAATTTTAAGTCCATATTTAATTCCATATTTTGGTAAAAATCCATATTTAATTCCATATTTTGGTAAAAATAACTACATATATATTTACATATTTCATATATTTTTAGTCCATATAAATCCGTTCCCTGCTTATTACTTATTTGTTTACTTACTTATTTGCTTGCTTACTTACTTATTTGCTTACTTACTTACTTATTTATTTTACTCTGGTGGAGTCAAGGCCATCAGGCCTTCTCTTCCGCACCACCAGAAATATGTGCTACTGCAGATGACACTGTGTATTTGAACATGTCATGAGGAACAGAGAGACTGAGTTTTACATGCAAATCTAGCAGCGAAATTAGAGTTTCAAAAGTCAATGATTCTGATTATCACAACTCATTAAAATAAAATATGATTATATATGCAAATAATTGTATTAATGTGAATGGTATTAGTTATGCGTGTAAAGTTACTGACACAATTTTTTTTTTAAGTTTAGTTGACTGTTTTATAGCCCTGCGCGCGTTAACAGTAGATCAATGGAGCTAGATTTTCATGTTTATTATTCATGCATTATGTATGGACCACAAGAACAACTGATGTGTCGAGAAGTATTAATATTCGAGAGCATGGCGCTCGAGGCTAATCGTAAATGAAACGTAAAAACCAAACGTTCCGGAAGTATTTTAAATGAACTTTGCTCTGAGGAATTTAAGATTGCGAATGGTTTGTCTCGTTTTAAGCAAAAAAATTAAAAACATAAAATAAAAATAAATAAATAAAAAAAATAAAAATTATTAACGAAAAAAGGAAATTTAAGTATAACTAAACACATGTTCACTTTACTGTTTCACATTTTATATAATATTTCAAGCCTGTTGCTATGTAATTCAACAGTGGAGCTATTAATAGTAATATACGTTACAAGAGCGGTATGTTGACGTTTTCATGTTCGCGGAAAAGATTGAAAAAGCGAAACGTAGTTGAGCTTTTTTAATTTCCGAGAACATGAAAACAAACATACCGCTCGTGTATCGTACATTATTTTGTGCGAAGATCGTTTATTACATACCTGAAAGACGAATTTCTAATTAGTTGCAATGAAATCTCCATGTTGGTTTCTGTTTAATGACGGCAACTTTAGAAAACAAAAATATCTATACTCCAGCAGGCCGTGATATACGTCTGTCTTTTTTTCCCCCCAGTCTATAAATGCGAATTTAAAACAAACGGTAAGGTTATGTAATGATTTATTTTTCATTTCAATATTTCAACAATATTATTTATATAACATATTGCAGTAATAACATCGGCCTCTGGAGTCTTGTTGATTTTTTCACGGCTTCCTTAATGTTACTTCTATCAGGAATACGATAGCTTTCGTGGAGTAGTAGACTTTACTTAATTTTTGCAAATATTTAAAAACAATAATTAACAGTGCAATTTAGGTGAAATTGCAGTGGTAAGTTTCCAATTTATAATTATTACTATGTTAAACGTCTCTAAAAATAATATGTTAAAAGCCTAAAGCAGTAAAATGAATGTCGCGCTTAAGCGGTAAGAAGAGGGAAATTGTTATGTGTTTTACGTTGGGAATACTGAATGTGGTATTTCACACTTACCGCGTATTGGTTCTGTGCGGAGAACAAGCAAATACGCACGATCTCGCACAAATACAGTTTTCAAATATAATTACTCTTGTGACAATAGACACACTCTGTTGTATAATTAATTAGACCACAGAATGTTGAAAAAAAAATGTGTGCGAGATCGTGCGTATTTGCTTGGTTTCCGCACAAAAACAATCCGCGGAAAGTCTAAAATTCCACATTCAGTATTCCCAACCTAACACATATAACAATTTCCCTCTTCTTACCGCTTAAGTGACATATTGATTTTACTGCTTTAGGCTTTTAACATATTATTTTTAGAGACGTTCAATATAGTAATAATTATAAATTGGAAACTTACCACTGCAATTTCACCTAAATTGCACTGTTAATTATTGTTTTTAAATATTATCAAAAATTAAGTAAACTCTACAACTCCACTAAAGTTACTGCATTCGTGATGCAAGTAACATTAAGGAAGCCGTGAAAAAATCAACAAGATTCCAGACTCATCATAGACTGGGGGGAAAAAAAAGACAGACGTATATCATGGCCTGCTGGAGTATAGTAAACACAGAAAACATTTTAAAGCAACAATGTTGAAGATAGCTATTTTTGTTTTGCAAATTTGCCGTCATTGAACAGAAACCAAGATGGAGATTTCATTGCAACTAATTAGAAATTCCTCTTTCAGGTATGTAATAAACGATCTTCGCACAAAATAATGTACGACATAAGAGCGGTAGGTTTTCTTTCAATTCTCGGAAATTAAAAAAGCTCAACTACGATTCGCTTTTTCAAACTTTTCCTCGAACATGAAAACTTCAACATACCGCTCTTGTAACGCATATTACTATTACTCCTCACTAATATAAATATGGAATTTGACTATCTATTCTAGTTTTAAAGAAAATGTGAAGTTCACTTACAGAAAAACTCGACCGCTCTGATGAAATTACAACTATACAGAGTGTCCCATTTATCTTGTGCACCTGTTATAAATTTTTATTTGGATAGGTTTTTTTTTTTGTTTTTGAGCATTATGTTAGAACGAGGGGCTAACATGAGTGTGGAGATTTGGTGCATGTAACTACATTATGGTACAAGATACACGTGACGTAATCAATTTTTCAAATAGCACTCCATACTTTAATCATCTTACATTGATTACACGTACTAAGACGAGTTCAAAAATGTATCACAATGTCAACTTCCTAATCAATAACAACAAAACGAAACAAAAACCTACTTCCAATGTGATTATGTTATGCATTGAGAGTCAGAGAAGATGTTCCAAACGGTAACCATTCAAATTAATGCACATTCGAAGGCGTTCCCCGAAAGACCGTATAACTTCCCGGATGATACTGGCTGAATGAACACACAAGCCTGTCGAATGCATTGCTGCATGTCGTCTGGTGCTGTATTTAGTATTAGTATTTAGTATTTATTTAACCTGGTAGAGATAAGGCCGTCAGGCCTTCTCTGTCCCTCTACCAGGGGATTACAACTATGAACAACTATAACATGTCAGAATGTTCTAGTACACACTGTCCTTTACAGTTCCTCACAGGAAGAAGTCGAGTGGCGACAAGTCCGGAGAACGTGCAGGTCACTGTACGTGGATTGTGGCGTCAACAGTTGTGGTTTGTTTGCATGTTAGACAGTAAACACACAACACACGACGTGTACGGACGTCAGTCGTCTTTCATGTTGTGTAAGCCAATGCACAAGATGAATGGGGCACCATAACAAACCACACATTCTGATGGCATTCATTTTGCATTTTGACGTTTTTTTATTAATTTTAGGGCTCATGTTTATAATAATGTTTTCTTGTTTTGATTAATGCTACCTACCACCTTGCAGAATACTGAATGCTCTTTTTTCAATGAAAATCATATTGGGTACGGTATCTCCTGATATGGTGATGAACAAGTACTCATATCTATTGTAGATATTAATTTAGAACCCATGTTTATTTGACTCTTTTAAATACCATGATCAATAGTACCACCTCTCAAAAATACCAAATGCTCTTTTAAACATCCTGTATATTCTGCATTTCCATCTCTAATTGTTGTATATGTTTGGTAAATTCTATTGGAATTCAATCTCATTACTCAGCCTATAACCTAATATCTGTTTATTTTTGAAATCGCATTTTCCACTTCTAGCTCTCGTTTTATTTCATTTGCTTTGTAAGCGTTTTTATTATTCAGTAAAAGATCCCAGTAAAACAGCAACATCAACATTTGTTTAAAAAAAAAATAAATTTAAAATGCGTTTGAATACAGTATAACGATTATGTACAAATAATATTAATAATAATAATAATAATAATAATAACAACAACAATATTTACAAATGGCTTTTAAGAATCCCGGAGGTTCATTGCCGCCCTCACATAAGTCCGCTGTCGGTCCCTATCCTGTGCAAGATTAATCCAGTCTCTATCAACATATCCCACCTCCCTAAAATCCATTTTAATATTATCCTCATATCTACGTCTCGGCCTTCCTAAAGGTCTTTCTCCATCCGGCCTTCCAACTAACACTCTATATGCATTTCTGGATTCGTCCATACGTGCTACATGCCCTGCCCATCTCAAACGTCTGGATGTATTATTCCTAATTACAAAAGGTGAAGAATACAATGCGTGCAGTTCTGCGTTGTGTAACTTATCCATTCTCCTGTAACTTCATCCCTCTTAACCCCAAATATTTTCCGAAGAACCTTATTCTCAAACAGTCTTAATCTCTGTTCCTCTCTCAAACTGAGAGTCCAAGTCTCACAACCATACAGAACAACCGGTAATATAACTGTTTTATAAATTCTAACTTCGGATTTTTTGACAGCAGACTGGATGATAAAAACCTTCAATCGAATTATAACACGCATTTCCCATATTTATTTTGCGTTTAATTTCTTCCTGGGTGTCATTTATATTTGTTACTGTTGCTCCAAGATATTTGAATTTTTCCACTTTTTCGAGGGATAAATATCCAATTATTATATTTTAATTTCGTGCAGTATTCTGGTCACGAGACATAATCATATACTTTGTCTTTTCGGGATTTACTTCCAAATCTTTCGCTTTACTTGCTTCAAGTAAAATTTCCGTGTTTTCCTTAATGGTTTGTAGATTTTCTCCTAACATATTCACATCATTCGCATAGACAAGAAGCTGATGTAACTCGTTCAATTCCAGACCCTGTCTGTTATCCTGAACTTTCCCAATGGCATATTCTAAAGCGAAGTTAAAAAGTAAAGGTGATAGTGCATCTTCTTGCTTTAGCCCGCAGTGAATTGGATAAGCATCAGGAACTGGCCTATACGGAAACTTCTGTAAGTTTCACTGATATAATTATAGTAACTGATGTATAATAATAATAATAATAATAATAATAATAATAATAATAATAATAAGTAACGTATTTCTAAATTTTGTGTCATTATTTTCCATTTGCGCCGGAATAATGTTAGGTTTAACGAGAATCAGGTGACCGTGGGAGGAAGATAATTCATTTTCCTATGTAGTTTGCATTGGATGTGATATTAAATTCATTGCTTTTTTCTATGTTATGTCGGAGCCTCGCTCTCAAAACTTTCCCTGTACTGAATTTATAACTTCTACAATGTAATTAAACAAAATATAATTTAATGCCACGTTGGTTTGCTGTTTTAAAGGAGGTTCATACAACCCTATATAACACAATCTGCCTCGGCAATAATTAAAAAGTCAGAGGGCCCACGTGCAGCATTATGAGAGCATAGACTCGACCCCAGCTTGTTGATTGTTAGTCCGACGTCATTAAATCAAAAATACTATCATAAAATATGTAAGGACCGAAACAAACATGTGCACACTGTGGTATATGAAAGGGTTATGAAGCACATTTCCTGTACGACAATCCCATTTTACCATATCTCCATTCTTATCGTTAAAACCCAGATTTTTATGTAATTATGTATTCCATTTTCTGCCCACGATGAGCACAACAGCAGAAATGAAAAGCTTCAACAATGCGTGGAAGCGTGGTTGTCAATTCGAATCTCTACCAGAGCACAGATGTTTGTTCTTCGAATGTAATATTCTATACAAGATGTTTCAAAAGTGGTGGTCAATAATTTATAGACGAAGAGTACAAACTAAACCAAGTTCCAATATACATTTGTCCGCTAAGTTGGCTCATACTTACTTACTTGCCGCCCTCACATAAGCACATGATCGGTCTCTATCCTTAGCAAGATTAATCCAGTCCCTATACTAAAAGCCAGGTTATGAACCGACGAAACAGGAAGTAATTGGATGGGCGAGAGGAAAGTGCGGGTTAGAGGGGTAGCCTGTGCAGTGATGACACGTTGAGTGTGGGGGATGGAGGGGAGAATGAGAACGGAGCTTTTCATTGGACCTCGCGTGAAAATGTCGTCTGCTAACGAAAATCTGGCAACGGAATCACGGAGACAGTGTATCCATTTCATTTGCAGTACCACGTGCATTACGGGTCGCATTTCGTACCAGCGCCATTAGCTCGTGCTTTCTTAAAACAGTAATTTTAATTACTAATATTGTGGATAGTGTTATCGAGAACTATATACAGTAGTTATTTTAAACATATCGGTGACAAACGCTGAAAACGCTTTGAATCTCGCCCCACTATGTGGCAACAGAGCTCAGAAAGAGACCAACAGAACGTTGCTTCCGGTTTAGTCGGTTCATAACCTGGCATTTAGTATAGCATCAGGTCCCACCTCCCTGAAATCCACTTTAATATTATACTCCCATCTACGTATCGGCCCTCCCCTGAGGTCTTTTTCCCTCCGGCCTCCCAAACTAACACCACAGTCTACTATATACAGTCGCGAAGCTTGAAGTGATTTTTTGCAAATCTCGTGATAAAGCGCTCCAAGCGGTTAGCAACTAGAAACAATAGTCTGTCCACGGTCGACTTTGGACTGTGTCGTATTTCCATCGAGTGCTAGCTCATTGCATATTTCACATTGATGCTTGTGAAATGTTCGTTATTGGTTGTAATGAAAATGTTAATGGCTAAAATACAATAATTGGAATAATAATATTTTACTAGAGACGTAGAAAAATTAAGTTTGTTTTGATGAAATTTATTGATCACGTTTTATTTTCAATTCTGGTGGGATTATTATTGCTTAGGCCTACTTTTTTTTTTCAAAGGATATGTTTTTAATTATAGCTGTTAATTTTGTTGTTATTTTTATTTGTTACTTTATTAGAGACGTAGAGAAAGTCTGTTACAATAAAATTTATTGATCACGTTTTATTCCCAATTCTGGTGTGATTATTATTGCTTAACCTCATCCCACTTTGTTAACTACGTAAGCCTACACTACAAGTACCGGTACATGTAAGACTCCATTAATTCATATTTCCATTATTATTATTGTAAAGGGAAATGCAAATTAATATTTATTGGTTTCATAGTTAATTATCGCTATAATCTTGAATGAGTGAAGCGATTATAGTAAATTTCAGTTCGTTTTGCACAAACAAAAATAATATTAACCTATTTCTTGCAGGTGTCTTCGAGTTTATGGTGGAATTTAATATACTTCATTAAAATAATAAATTAACTTTATGCATTTAATATTTCAATAATGGAAGGAAGGTATTAATTTTTCCAAAAGAACACCACGAAAGTGTAACATATTTTGTCGTCTACTAGGAGAGAGATCTGCGATGATGAGGCGATAATAGCGATCCTAGTGGTGGGCAACTACCCATGTTTGCATTTTTAGTACATATTGAGCTTCGCGACTGTATATAGTAGACTGTGCTAACACACTATATGCATTTCTCCGATTCTTCCATGCCCTGTCCATCTCAAACGGCTGGATTTAATGTTCCTAATTATGTTAGGTGAAGAATACAATGCGTGCAGTTCTGCCTTGTGTAACTTTCTCCATTCTCCTGTAACTTCATCCCTCTTACAGTTATAGCCACAAATATTTTCCTAAGCACCTTAGTCTCAAACACTCTCAGCCTCTGTTGCTCTCTCAAAGTGAGAGTTCAACTTTCACAACAGATGATAGAAGACATTAAGGTATATGGATCATAGGCCTATGCGAAGACTAAGAGGAAGTAAAAAATAGGAAAAGGTTGGATAATGCTGTGTTTGCAGCGAGGGACATGCCCTTATGTAGAAAATTATGAATGGATGAAGGTTCGATAATATCACTGATACAGCGTTAAGAGTTGTCGCATTTTTATATGCTAACAGTTTTTCCTCGCTTAATTTTAGTGCTTACTTACTTACTTACTTACTTACTTACTTACTTACTTACTTACTTACGTACTTACTTACTTACTGGCTTTTAAGGAACCCGGAGGTTCATTTCCGTCCTCACATAAGCCCGCCATTGGTCCCTATCCTGAGCAAGATTAATCCAGTCTCTACCATCATATCCTACCTCCCTCAAATCCATTTTAATAACTTCCCATCTACGTCTCGGCCTCCCCAATGGTCTTTTCCCCTCCGGCCTCCCAACTAACACTCTATATTCATTTCTGGATTCGCCCATACGTGCTACATATCCTGCCCATCTCAAACGTTTGGATTTTATGGTCCTAATTATGTCAGGTGAAGTATACAATGCGTGCAGCTCTGTGTTGTGTAACTTTCTCCATTCTCCTGTAACTTCATCCCTCTTAGCCCCAAATATTTTCCTAAGAACCTTATTCTCAAACACTCTTAATCTCTGTTCCTCTCTCAAAGTGAGAGTCCAAGTTTCACAACCATACAGAACAACCGGTAATATAACTGTTTTATAAATTCTAACTTTCAGATTTTTTGACAGAAGACTAGATGACAAAAGCTTCTCAACCGAATAATAACAGGCATTTCCCATATTTATTCTACGTTTAATTTCCTCCCGAGAGTCATTTATGTTTGTTACTGTTACTCCAAGATATCTGAATTTTTCCACCTCTTAGAAGGATAAATCTCCAATTTTTATAGTTCCATTTCGTACTATATTCTGGTCACGAGACATAATCATATACTTAGTCTTTTCGGGATTTACTTCCAACCCAATCGCTTTACTTGGTTCAACTAGAATTTCCGCGTTTCCCCTAATCGTTTGTGGATTTTCTCCTAACATATTAACGTCATCCGCATAACTTTTTAGTGCTACGTATAAATTTACTCCCGGCGTTTCTAAAATTTGAAGCATTAACTTCAATTATTTGAAATGATTATTCTCACACAGTTTAACTAGATTTTACCAACAATGCAGGCAATTTAGGACGGAATGAAGACAAGAATGGCTATGGAGATAGGCAAGGAGAGAAAACCTGAAGAGGAAACCGTTTCTGTGAATTCAGAAGCTGCAAACTTCAGGTCAATAGCTAAATTAGAGCGGTCTCCACGAACGTTCTGCTTGTGGAGAAAGCACCGTATCAGTGTTCCGTGTTGGCATTCGCTCTTTCTTCTGCTTTTCAAAATTATTCAATTACAGACAACTCTGAAGGCATGACGGGTGAAATGAGAGAGATTTTATACCCTGCTATGGAATTTTATAACTTTCTGACACTAGCATCAAACATTTGTACGGATGATGACAGTCTCCAGGAGTTCACGGAAGTGTTGCAACAAGATAAAAACAAGTGTAGTTTTGCAGCAAATGCAATTGTACTCTCTGCTATTCAAGACTTTTTAACGAACTATTCTCGCTGAGTGTATTATACATTTTCACATCAGATTGCAAAGGAGAGCAGCTCTCAATACGATACAACTTTGCTCCTTTTCACATCGCTTCCAGTACTTAAGTCATAATTATCCTGCCACTTCCCCCATTCAATTAAACTTAAATAGATTCTACTTGAAACATATACAAGAAATTGTGTTTTATCAAGTACGTAGTGGGAAAGTTTAAACAGAAATACCCTTATCTTCACTTGTTATACTTAGCAGCGTACATAAATTCCTAATTACATTTCTACTAATACCAAAAGAAAATAAAAAAAAATCTACTTTACTTAAAATGGATTATACAGTATGATTCATGAAGGACACTCGCGTTTTAAGAATAAGCACTATAGGTCATAATTCAGTTACAGGGATGGCTGTTAAATCCAAAGGGGTGGAAAGAAAGAAAGAAAGAAAGAAAGAAAGAAAGAAAGAAAGAAAGAAAGAAAGAAAGAAAGAAAGAAAAAGAAAGAAAAAGAAGGAAAGAAAGAAAAAGAAAGAAAGAAAAAGAAAGAAAGAAAGAAAGAAAGAAAGAAAAAGAAAGAAAGAAAGAAAAAGAGAAAGAAAGAAAAGAGAGAAAGAAAAAGAAAAAAAAAGAAAGAAAAAGAAAGAAAGAAAAGAAAGAAAAAGAAAGAAAAAAGAAGAAAAAGAAAGAAAGAAAAAGAGGGAAAGAAAGAAAAAGAAAGAAAGAAAGAAAAAGAAAAAAAGAAAAAGAGGTAAGAAAGAAAAAGAAAGAAAGAAGGAAAAAGAGGGAAGAAAGAAAGAAAAAGAGGGAAGAAAGAAAGAAAAAGAGGGAAAGAAAGAAAAAGAGGGAAAGAAAGAAAAAGGAAGAAAAAGAGGGAAAGAAAGAAAGAAAAAGAGGGAAAGAAAGAGTAAGAAAGAAAGAAAAAGAGGGAAAGAGAGAAAAAGAAAGAAAGAAAGAGAAAGAAAGAAAGTAAGAAAAAGAGGGAAAGAAAGAAAAAGAGGGAAAGAAAGAAAAAGAAAAAAAGAAAAAGAGGGAAGAAAGAAAAGAAAGAAAGAAGGAAAAAGAGGGAAAGAAAGAAAAAGAAAGAAAGAAAAAGAGGGAAGAAAGAAAGAAAAAGAGGGAAAGAAAGAAAAAGAGGCAAAGAAAGAAAAAGAGGGAAAGAAAGAAAAAGGAAGAAAAAGAGGGAAAGAAAGAAAGAAAAAGAGGGAAAGAAAGAAAGAAAAAGAGGGAAAGAAAGAAAAAGAAAGAAAGAAAGAGAAAGAAAGAAAGAGAAAGAAAGTAAGTAAGAAAAAGAGGGAAAGAAAGAAAAAGAGGGAAAGAAAGAAAAAGAGGGAAAGAAAGAAAAAGGAAGAAAAAGAGGGAAAGAAAGAAAGAAAAAGAGGGAAGAAAGAAAAAGAGGGAAAGAAAGAAAAAGAAAGAAAGAGAAGGAAAGAAAGAAAAAGAAAGAAAAAGAGAGAAAGAAAGAAAAAGAAAGAGAGAAAGAAAGAAAAAGAAAGAGAAAAAGAAAGAAAAAGAAAGAGAAAAAGAAAGAAAAGGAAAGAGAGAAAGAAAGAAAAAGAAAGAAAAAGAAAGAAAGAGAAAGAAAGAAAAAGAAAGAAAGAAAAAGAAGAAAGAAAAAGAAAGAAAGAAAGAAAGAAAAAGAAAGAAAAAGAAAGAAAGAGAAAGAAAGATAAAGAAAGAAAGAAAGAAAGAAAGAAAAAGTAAGAAAGAGAAAGAAAGAAAAGAAAAGAAAGAAAAACGAAAGAGAAAGAAAGAAAGAAAGAAAGAAAGAAAGAAAGAAAGAAAGAAAAAGAAAGTAAGGTATTATCATAGGGCTACTCATATCCTCTCGTATCCTTTCATCCAGTTCCTCTCCATCTTCCTTAGTTTTCCCTTCCTTTTCTCCTTCTTCTGTACTTCCTTCCTCTTTTTCTTTTGTCCTCATCATCATTATCATCAGCAGGAACACTACCATCGCCACAACCGCACATTTCGTAATGGTAAAGCAACAAAAGAGACATTAAATTTGTAACGATGAGAAGGTTTCCGGACTAGTGAATTACTTATTACATTACAGTTTTGTCAATATCTCTAACTACACGTAGAGCTACTGAATTACGAAAGAAACGATGTCCGCATGCGTAGGGAATGAAACCAGTAAAAATGCAAATATTTGATTTAACAGTTTAACGGTGGAAGTAGGACAGACATTATGACCAATGTGATTTGATGTAGGACTGCTTTCATTGCAAACACGAGAGAAAATTCCCCGCTAACGAAATGGTGCTGTGTACTGCCATAAAAGTACGGCGGCACGGCGTAATATATTGCTGTTCAGAGATAAGCATTACAACTCTGCTACAATTTACTCGTAACCGCACTCATCTGTAATGAGTGGCGTGAGGCGTCTATTGTGCCGAGGATGCCAATGATTACTCTGCAGATCCCAGTTTTAAAAATGTCACCATGGCTACTAACTTTTATTAATACCCAGGGTTGCCAGATGTCCAGATTTGGCGGGACATGTCCCGACTTTCGTATAAAAGTCCCGAGTCCCTCTTCGATTCGAGGCGAGACGCGAAAAGTCCCTCTTTTAGAAAATTAATAATAATAATAATAATAATAATAATAATAATAATAATAATAATAATAATAATAATTTAATAATTTATTTATTTAATCTGGCAGAGATAAGGCCAGTTGGATAAATAATGTGTGACAATAACAATAATAATAATAATAATAATAATAATAATAATAATAATAATAATAATAATAATAATAATTTTATTTATTCTTATTTTTTATTTATTTTATTTAATGTGCTGTACAACAGCCAGTGGCCAAGTACAGTTCAGCACAAATATAACAAAAACATAAAACAAAAATAATTATTACACATAAATATAATTACAATTAATTACAATAATGACGATGAATGGATAACTAAGAATACTATGAGACAATAATAATTGAGTATAATGCCTAAAAGAATACATAAATGATAAATCGTTGCCAAGAGCAAACGAAGTCTATACATTGAAGGGATCGAATTCGCAGCCATGCATGTTGGCATTTTTAATGCATCTGGAGACTGGTTAAAGAAATTTCGAATTTCTAATATAGAAAAGTTTGTGGGTTCTCATATCTTTTGTTGGAATACGTAAGGTAATATTGTTTAAGAAAGAGTCACAGGATATATCACCTTTGAGGACTTTACAAAAGAACAGATAATCTAGCTCATGTCGTCTAGCATATAGATTTTGACAATTAAAATATTCACATTTTCTCTCATAACTATACCCGGAATTAATGGGCAGAAATCTGAATGAATATAAGGATATAAATTTTCTTTGTATATTTTCTAATTTAGCCGAGTCCGTAGTTGTAATCGAGTTCCAAACTACAGATGCATATTCGAGTTTCGATCGCACCAATGTATAGTACAGCATTAAAAGAGAATCGGGCGTGGAAAAAGAATAAGTTATTGACAGTATTATTCCTAGCATTCTGATTGCGTGATTGTAAATGTAATCAACGTGACTATGAAAATACAATTTACTGTCAAAGAATATTCCCAAATCTTTTACGCAATCCGTTCTGTTAATTAGAACATTATTTAGATAATAATTAAATTTCAGTGAAGAAGTTTTTCTAGTTTTGGATGCGTTAATTTTTCATACCATTGTCTTCCGACCATTTAGCGACTGAATTAATGTCACATTGAAGTGATTGACAGTCACTACTACTTTTGATTGTACAAAAAATTTTTAAATCGTCTGCAAATAATAAACAATCAGATAATAATAATAATAATAATAATAATAATAATAATAATAATAATAATAATAATAATAATGAGATAATTTAAATAATTATTCTGTGATTGTGAGTTGTATTGTTTGAAGAAGTACCTGCAGCCAACTCGTGGATCATCAAGCATGACGGATTATCAAGTTCTGAGTGGAGAGATATGCTAAAAATGACTGCGATGGTGGCACCAGTACGTTCTCTCCCTGGTCGCTCTACAGGCACAACCCACTGTAGGCACTGCAGTGAGTATGAAACTTTATCACATGTGCTTGGGAGTTGCCCACAGGGAGAAGTACTCAGAATAAAACGTCACAACACCATACGTTCTATGATCGCAGATGCACTTCGATCCAAAAATCTAGACGTTCACGACGAAGTTCATTGTATTGCTGATGGTGGAAGCAATCGTAGGATCGATATCATAGCTAAAAATAGGAATAAACAGACAGCCGAAATAATTGATCCTACCATCAGACTTGAAATCTCAGCCACTCAACGATCTGAAGTGAACGAAGAGAAAAAGAAAATCTACGAGCCCACGATTCAGTACCTATCGGCGAAATACAACATAGAAAAAAACACAGTTACCGGTCTCTTCTTCGGAGCGAGAGGCACCATTCCGAAAGCCTTTGTAAAGTGGAGGAAAAAATACAAGCTGACGAGAGATCTTCAAGATGCCATCGTCACCACCATAATAAAATTTTCTGTAGCGATATTTCGTCAGCATCTTTATGGCGTACATTCAATTTAAATTACACTTGGTTCTATTTTTTTTTCTTATGTCTTATTCACTTTTGTGTGAAACCTGTTTATATAATTTTTCATTTTAAATTTTATTGTGAGCTATTCTGTGCCGAAGGGCAAACCCAAAATATTGGGTCAGACTACTAAATTAAATTATATATATATATATATATATATATATATATATATATAACCATTAAACATTGAGAAACTTGAAACTGCTATTATTGTTAACAAGAATTGTTAGAAAAATATTTCGTTAGTCTATTCTTCAATTGGTTTGATGTCTGACAGTCCCTGACATTACTCGGTAGGGAATTCCAAAGCCGAGAAACAGTGAAAGAAGATGAATATGAGGATGTTCGGTGGGATGGAATGGATAATATTGAGGAGTATTGTTATCTTGTGTCTAGGTTATGATGGGTGGATAAATTTTGAAAACAAGACGCAAGATAGACAGGAGTGGAGAAATGCAATATGTGAAAGAAAAGGGAAAGACAGTGGATTTTTCTACGATCGTCTAGACGGAGCCAGGACAACATTTCGAGGGATGGTGTTACGTGATCAGCCCTGCGAATATTGCAGAAGAAACGGACGCATATATTATGAACACGTTGCAGTCTCTGCGCCGAAGTAATGCTTAGGTCAGTAAGCAGAATATCACAGTAATCGAAGTGGGACATCACGAGTGTTTGCATTAACATTTTTTTCATGGAAAAGAGTAGAAAATTCTTCAATCGCCTAAACGAGTGGATTAATGAGAATGCTTTTTTGCAGGTTTCTGCAACTTGAATGTTCCAATTTAAACTTTTATCCATATAAATACCTAGATTCTTTACTAATTTACTGAACGGAATTTCGATCATTTGTATAATTTTATCATTTGGAAATAAATCCCGAAAAGACATTGTATATGACTATGTCTCGTGACGAAAATATTGTACGAAATGGAAATATAAAAATTGGACATTTATCCTTTGAAGGTGTGCATCAGTAACAAATATAAATTATACTCGGGAGGAAATTAAACGCAGAATAAATAAGAGAAATGCCTGTTATTATTCGAGTGAGAAGCTTTTATCATCCAATTTACTAAAGATGTTATTAATTGGTCCAACAGAATAATATGTGTTATAGTGACAATTAATATTTTAGGAGAAAATTCTCTCCGGCGTCGGGGATCGAAACCGACCCAAGGACCCCTTGGTCACTCTGACCATTGAGCTACGCCGAATTCAATCCACAGCACCGGATCGAACTCTCCTCCTACAGTGTTTCCCTTTGTGGCCTGACTCCAAGTTGGCCATATACGTTGACGTTTATATTTCAAGTCAACTGCTATTATAAAAGGAGCGCACTCAGCTGAGTGACTAATGGCCGGGATCCGCAGTAAAGTGCACAGCAATCTGTACAGAATCATGCACTGCTAGCTAGATTTTTTATATTTTTTATTATTTTATTGCGTTATTTTACGACACTGTACCAACATCTAGGTTATTTAGCGTCTGGATGAAATGAAAGTGATAATGCCGGTGAAATGAGTCTGGGGTCCAGCACCGAAAGTTGCCCAGCATTTGCTCGTATTGGGTTGAGGGAAAACCACAAAAAAAACCTCAACCAGGTAACTTGTCCCCACCGGGATTCGAACCCGGGCTACCTGGTTTCGCGGCCAGACGCGCTGACCGTTACTCCACAGGTGTGGACTGCTAGCTAGATGAATTTACTAAAGATGTTATTAATTGGTCCAACAGAATAATATCTCTTATAGTGACAATTAATATTTGAGAAGAAAAATTCGCACCGGCGCCGGGGATCGACCTCGGGTCCTTGGTTCTACGTACCAAGCGCTCTAACCACTGTCACTATAACAGATAGTTTGGTTGCAGATATGAGCGGGGTTCAGCAGAGATGGTGTTGTGAATTTTCTTAATCACCATGTTTGGGCTGATGAAAATTCCCATGCAATTGAAGAAACAAGGCATCAGCACCGATTCTCAATCAACGTATGGGCAGCCGTTCTTGGCGATAGATTAAGGGCCATATGTGCTATCACAGAGGTTAACTGGGGATCGTTATCAGTACTTTCTTATTAACGTATTGCCTACCTTGCTGGAGTATGTGCCATGTCAGCAAAGACTACAGATGTGGTTCATGTATGATGGCACAACAGGACATTTTTTCTGCAATGAGTGTGAACACCTGACGCTGACAGGACCGCTGGATTGATTGGAGAGGCCCCACACCTTGGCCTGCTCGTTCCCCAAATCTAAATCCCATAGACTTTTGTTATCAATAACAGCCAGGTCAATTTCAAGGAGTGCGTGATTCCCGAAGGGCAGAGGAACTGCCATAAATGACGTCACATGGAGCACCTCCTACGAACAAGTGTTCAGATCTCAGAAAGTATGTGTTGTGGGGCCCATGTTTATTCGACATTTGTCTTGTTTTGATGCATACTAAACTAGACGGCAATTCGGAAGGCGGACAGCTACTAGATGCGCCGTAGCCTGTATGGCATGTGACGTCAAAAGTTTTAACAGGAGAACCAATCAGAATAAGTCAGTAACAAGTGCTTCTCGAGTTACTTTGTTCACGTGTGAGTGTTTTAAAACATCGAATATGTAAAACTAACATATAATGTTGATGTGTAAGATAAATAAATGGAAGGAGATACTATGAAAAGACAAGTACTGCACAGGCAGGCGCGGTAAATAGTGTTTAAGGTGTACAATTATTTTAAAAACCTTAACGAGCGGAACTCTGCCGGGCATCATGGTGCTGGCAGCAACGTTGCCAACGCGCAGGAGACGACTGCAGAAGCATGTGGTGTGGGTTTGAGAACCGTGCAAAGAATTGTTAGTGAAGGAAACAAATCTTTTAATGTGAGCGGAACTGCCACGTTTCGTTCTCCTGGAAAGCATCCTCGTCGTGAAAAAACAGTCTCTTAATTAGATGATTTTAATAAAAGTGTGCTGCGACGCACAGTATTAGATATGTACCTTCGAGAATCCGACTCTGAAGAATCTGACGGGACTGATGAGGGAATCAGCGACTTCGATTAAAACCAGGTACTGAATATTTATTATATCTTAATTTATATTAAATGTGACCGAAATGTGGCAATATAACATGGTACTCGTAATTATTGGTTTAGGGTATTTAACTTACTTACTTACAAATGGCTTTTAAGGAACCCGAAGGTTCATTGCCGCCCTCACATAAGCCCGCCATCGGTCCCTATCCTGTGCAAGATTAATCCAGTCTCTATCATCATATCCCACCTCCCTCAAATCCATGTTAATATCATCCTCCCATCTACGTCTCGGCCTCCCCAAAGGTCTTTTTCCCTCCGGCCTCCCAACTAACACTCTATATGCATTTCTGGATTCGCCCATACGTGCTACATGCCCTGCCCATCTCAAACGTCTGGATTTAATGTTCCTAATTATGTCAGGTGAAGAATACAATGCGTGCAGTTCTGCGTTGTGTAACTTTCTCCATTCTCCTGCAACTTCATCCCGCTTAGCCCCAAATATTTTCGTAAGCACCTTATTCTCAAACACCCTTAACCTATGTTCCTCTCTCAGAGTGAGAGTCCAAGTTTCACAACCATACAGAACAACCGGTAATATAACTAACTAAAATAATTTGCGCCTAGAAATAGACCTATATACAATTTCTACTTAAATAGTGTATCTTTTTTTTTTCTAGTAATACACCGTATACATTTCGTATTAAAACTGTGTGATATAATAATAATAATAGTAATAATAATAATAATAATAATAATAATAATAATAATAATAATAATAATAATACATATAAAAATCTTAAAACTTGGTATAAGCATTATTAATAGAACGGAAGAGTTGATAATGTTCTGATCAAAGGTTTTCATGCATGCAGTAATCAACGGCTAAGGTCATTATTGTCTTTTTAAAATTGAAATTCTCCTCTCAGCTACTTGTATTGCGAGCGCGCGTGAAGTGCGATGTGGCAATGCTGTACATTGTCTTTCTCTCACTATCTGTCTCTCTCGACGGAAACGCTAGCAACCGTTAACATATTAATACTATTCTAATATGGCAGATAAGTGCAATGGATTTAAGCTCCATATATCTAGTACCTCATAAAATATTGGATACTTTTTTAAACACTCTGTATACAAAAAAAATAGTATCAAAATATTGAGATTGTATGAATCAGTTCATTTTTGTTAACTTCATTCCTGGTGTTTAATTTTCAATTTTCATAATATTAAAAGTTGCCGAGAAGAAAAATGTATTAACTTACTTAAGAAAACTTTCGTACTTTTATTTTTCTTATGCTAAAGTTAAAAGATTAAATCCGCTGTATAAAATTTCTGACGTTTACTTCCGTATGTTTACAGCCACATCAGGCATCCTAAGATAACATCATTAGATGAAACATTTTGTACAGTACGAAACCTGCATCGATGTGTTGAGCAAGTTCACGCCTATTCTCGGTTGCAAATGGCTCGGTTTGGTGATAGGATACACGAGGCTCGCTTATTCGTGCTATACGTGGTAACGCCCTATTATCTGAAGCAAGAGCAGCTATACTTAACAAGTGGGTCGATCCTAAATCATGGCTCACTCTATCATCCGAGCTTTTACCACCCCATCTGTATGCAGCTCCGTTGATATATGGAAGACTGAGATCATGGTACGAGTTTAACTGTTCCCATTATTCCATTGCGATTTTAAACATAACATTTAAAAATGTAAAATTTATATCATTCACCATAAAATACACTTACTGATTCTAATGGAGATGCATATCTAGCAATTTTTGTAATACGAGGATCATTTCATAAATAATGCACACGTTGGTAGAACTGTGAAGTGAATGAAGCAACTTGAGGAACAAGCACGTCTGTTCGTTTCGTCCATAGCGTACTCTGTGTTTAAGTAACTAGAGCTAGAAATGGAGCCTACACGTGTCTCGGGTACTGTGACAATTTATTGAAGATTAAAAATCGAGTCTTTACATGGCAAAAAAGAAAAACACAAAAATCCACAGTGCTTTGAGTGCAGTTTGTGGTGAATTCATTCGCAGAGACGACGTCCAAAATAAAAGGTCCAAATGTATAAAAGGTCCATACAGGAAAGTCCAGATACGTATTCGTCCTTGATATTTAGTCCACAAACAAGAAGTCCAAAAATAGAATTGTCCAAATTTAAAATGTCCAATAGACAAAAAAAAAAAATCCAAAGTGCAAAACAGTCTAAAATGCAAAATGGGCCATTATACAAAAATTTTATTTAAAAAGGGAGAACGTATGGAAGCAATACCACAAGAAAAAAAACTCTAGACCGGAATGTTGTTGGACTCTCACATTGAGAGAGGAACAGAGATTGAGGGTTTTTGAGAATAAGGGTCTTAGGAAAATATTTGGGGCTAAAAGGGATGAAGTTAAAGGAGAATGGAGAAAGTTACACAACACAGAGCTGCACGCATTGTATCCTTCACCTGACATAATTAGGAACATTAAATCCAGACGTTTGAGATGGGCAGGGCATGTAGCACGTATGGGCGAATCCAGAAATGCATATAGAGTGTTAGTTGGGAGGCCGGCGGGAAAAATACCTTTGGGGAGGCCGAGACATAGGTGGGAAGGTAATATTAAAATGGATTTGAGGGAGGTGGGATATGATGATAGAGACAGGATTAATCTTGCTCAGGATAGGGACCAATGGCGGGCTTATGTGAGGGCGGCAATGAACCTCTGGGTTCCTTAAAAGCCAGTAAGTAAGTAAGTAAGTAAGTAAGACGGGAATGTTTCCAAGGTGACACACAAGTGATTATCTCAGTAAAGCAATGTTTTTGTTGTTATGGAAATGAAAGACTTTGAAAATTCTTAGTAGCCTACTTTGTAGTAACTCTCGATGATAATTTTGAAGAAGAAATTATGGAGTTCGTCCAGAATGTGGATACTAAATACATCATAAGTAGGCGAGCAAGAGGAAGGAGGAGGGCTGTTCTAAGTTCGCACCTGAAATGTGAAATGTTTATGAATTAGTGTTAAATGGTCGTTAACGAACGAACAACGCTTCGGAGGGATTCCACTCTCAGTTTCAAAGATTAGTTATATCTCACCATGTAAATAGATGGCGATTTATAGAACATTTAAAACAACAGCAGAATGAAACGGAAGTATTGGCGACACAATTATTAGGTGGACATGAAAATATTAAACATCCACTGAGCAGGAGATACCTTCACAATTAACAAGTGGAAAATCTTGTAATCAGATACCAGTAATTTAAAGACGAGAATGATATACCTCGCTACTTAAGAGTAATTTCTTTCCGCCTAAAATTGCTTTCTGACCCACAACCTGAAGATGATGATCATCAAGGTGAACTTTAATGTATTTCTTCAGTTCTTTGTTATAACAGTTCTGAATAAATTAACTGAACTAATTTAGATACAGTTACCGTAACTCTTTTTAAATCACTATTCATTAATAATATATTTTTAGTAAGTCTGGACATTTTATACAAATTGGTTCCAAGTGGACATTTTAGGCATTGAATCATATTCAATTAAGGATTGGACCTTTTCAGATCTGGCCCATCACCAGTTTGGACATTTTAATTTTGGACTTTATATAATTGGACATTGTCTGAGCTTGAACATTTTACATAAATGGACGTTACCACATTATGGATATTTTCGTAATATGGACATTTCACTATTGAACCATGTATCTGCTAACTGGTGAATTACAGTGGATCGTAGTTCAGTTTCTCGTTGAGCTACTTTTTTTTCATTTTGATCATGTCAGCATAGACCAGGAAGGACGAAAACATCAACAGATGAACAGAGTGTGGAACTTCTGGCGGATGCTCTTGAAGATCGTTGAGGGACGTGTGAAGAACTTTCAGAAGTTACGGGGATTCCACCAACTTCAGCATTCAGTATTTTGACAAATAATTTGAAGAAGAGACAAATTTCTGCGCGAATGGTTCCTTACTGCTGAACAGAAGCAGAAACGCCTGAACATTGCAAACTTGCGGAAACAAAGAGTCGATATTGAAGATATATTGTCGCTATAGATGAAACGTTGATTAGACACTTCGAGCAGGATATGAAGCCAACAATCAAATTAGTTTCTGCCACGTAAAGATTCGATCTTAATGTACGATCTTTGATCTTCAATCGTCACAGTACACGAGACACGTGTAGGCTCCATTTCTAACTCTCGTTATCTAAACACAGAGTACACTATGGACGAAACGAACACACTTCTTTTTTCCTTAAGCCTTCAACTGAAACTGACTTAAGTTTCATTCGTGTTGCGTCATCCACTTCACAATTCTACCAACCTGTGCATTATTTATGAAATGACCTCGCATATTGTATGTGATAACTGTAAATCTTGCAGTCACATTAACGTAAGTGGTAAAGAAACAAAATACTTTATGATGAAGGATGAGTGGCGCGGAGAAAAATTCTCTCCGGCACCGGGACTCGAACCCGGGTTTTCAGCTTTACGTGCTGACGCTTTATCCACTAAGCCACACCGGATTCTAGTTCTGATACCGGATTGAACCCTTTTCAGTTTAAGTTTCACATCTTATTTTACACACAACTTATGTTTTAAAATGCACTTAAATCACGTGCATATAGAAAATTAGGATATATAATCAGAAATACAAAAGAATTAAAATATATAAAAACTATTGACACTCTATATAAAACTCTAGTTAGGAGTAAACTAGAGTATGCGTCTGTAATATGGTCACCTCAGTTCCAGTCCCATCAGATGCAAATACAAAGGATACAGAAAAGATTTTTACATTATTTATATTTTAAAAAAACATCACGTGTCGTCTTATGACAAGCAAATTTCATATAATCAGTTACTTTTTAAATTTAATTATAAAACTTTAACATCTCGACGATTAATAAATAGTCAAATTTTACTATATAAGACTGTTAACGGTATATTGAATAACTGTGATTTTCTTAAATTCCTTCAGTTCAATGTAAAAAAAAAACAGAATTACGTCATAGGCAACCTTTTGTTATTCCAATTCCTAGAACTGTTTTCTTCAAGAACTCTCCATTGTTTGTTATGTGTAATACTTACAACTCTCTGTCTCTATAAACTATGATTCTCAATTAGATTTCAGTTTAACAGTTGAAAAATTTCATACAATATTAACAAGAATTGTATTTTCTTCTTCTTCTTCTTCTTTTTCTTTGGTTCTACAACCGGGTTCCAGCCTTGACTGCCCCAACGATGCTTTTCCATGTCCTTCGATCTAACACCTTTGTTTTCCATCCTCTAACACCTGCTGCTATTATATCCTTCTCCACTTCATCCAGCCATCTTAGCTGAGGTCTCCCCACTTTTCTGGTGCCAAAACGTATAGTGAGAGTCAATTTCTTGCAAGGATCATTTTCATCCTTCCTAAGATATGGCCCTAGCTTTAATTTCTCTGCAAACATCTGGTTCTTTAAAAAGTTGGTATAATTCATAGTTATATCTTTTCCTCCAACTGCCCTCATCATTTACTGGTCCGTATATCGTCCTCAGAACCTGTCTCTCAAATATACTCAGCCTACAATTGTCGGCACTGCCAGCTGCCCAGGTTTCAGATCCATAAAGCAAGACTGGTCTTATTAATGTTTTATATAATTTGATCTTAGTGCTGAGGCTGATATCATGTGATCTTAACTGGTTTTGGAGTCCATAATAGCATCTGTTTGCTGTGAGGAGTCTATGTTGGATTTCTGCACTCACATTATTATCTGAGGTGACTAGTGAACCTAGGTACTTAAATTCGGCGAGTTTTTCAAACTTGTATCCTCCTACTTCAAGATACTCCATTTCTGAGGGATTTATTGATACCTCCATATTGTATTTCCTTAGATATTTAAATTATGAAGAAGTGTATTATGATGTTTTTACTCTAGCTTTTAAATAATTTTGCATCATTATGTTGACATTTGGCACTATATTACCTGCAATACTATATTCTAGCATCTATTACCGTTATGTATTCTCTTTCTTTCGTTTGTGTCGTTTGTTTTTTTTTTCTTATTATGTATTTTGTGTATGTATCTGTGTAAGCCACATGTAATTGGAAGCCTGCTTCTGTTGGTGGTGGATTTAAATAAATAAATTTAGTGGCCAACCTCATGCTCTGTGTCACAGATGTGTGAAAGTGGCACAATGTCCAACACAGTAATGTGCTGAGGTGCACTAATTACGAGTGACTAACAGAGATACATACATACATATATACATACATACATACATACATACATACATACATACATACATACATACATACATACATACATACATACATACATACATACATACATACATACGTACGTACATACATACATGATTAACGCCGGCGGCCACTGGCCGATTAGCAATTGTGACTTAGTGAATAAATACACAAAACCATTCATAAAGTTCACAAAAACTATTAATTTTGACATATTGTAAATAGTAAATTCAAGGAAAATAGGTTAATTTGTTAAACAGTATTCTTCTTAGACATAGTTTTTAAAAGTATTAACAATAGTATATTTTTTTTTTAATTTGTAAACAGAAAAACAGAATAGGCTCAAAAATAGTGTTGTATAATGTATTTAAAATATTCAACAATGTTGATACGTTGTAAATAGTAAATTTAAGGAAAATAGGTTAATTCGTTAAATAGTACACTTCTAAACATAGATTGTAAAAGAATTAACAATAGTATTGATTGTTTTTTTTAATTTGTAAATAGAAAAACAGAACAGACTCTAAAATAGTGATGTACAATGTAATTAAAAGATTCAACAGTACCATACAGTAGATGTTGACACGTTGTAAATAGTAAATTTAAGGAAAATAGGTTAATGTGTTAAATAGTATTCTTCTAAACATAGTTTTTTTAAGTATTAGCAATAGTATAGATTTTTTTTTTTTAAATTTGTAAACAGAAAAACAGAATAGGCTCTAAAATAGTGTTGTATAATGTATTTAAAAGATCCAACAGTAGCATAGATGTTAACACGTTGTAAATAGTAAATTTAGGGAAAGTAGGTTAATTTGTTAAATAGTATATTTCTAAACATAGTTTTTAAACTGATTAGCAATAATATTGATTTTTTTATCTGTAAATAGAAAAAGGAATAGGTACTAAAATAGTGTTGTACAAAGTATTTAAAAGCTTCAAAAGTAGCATAGATGTTAACATGTTGTAAATAGTATATTTAGGGAAAGTAGAATAGGCTAGCAATAATGTGTATACATTGTATTCGGAAGAGTTAGCAACATTGTAATGTGTAGTCTATTAGCATGTAGTATTGCATTTTTGTAATGGAACATGCTCGTAAACAAGGTTTAAAAAATACATACATACATACAATACATACAATACATACAATACATACATACATACATACATACATACATACATACATACATACATACATACATACATACATACATACATACATACATACATACATACAAACGAAAACTTAAAAAAAATACGATTTTCGGTCTCCGGATAGTTAATTACGTTTACACCATTTATTTTTGCAAAAGAGAAAATTACCAGAAAATTGAGATTATAGTTCTATTATTAGTATAGATCAATATTGCATTGTATATCCACTACTATACTGTGTTACCGTAAAACCTTGATAATCATACGTTAAAGGCCATCCATATTTTAAATACCGTTCTCAAAGAAGCCACAACAAGTCACATACAAAATTAATACAATCGTACAAAATAGTTATGCACATCATAGAGCTGAGTTATTGAATTCCGCGGTTGTGACTACAATCAAATCGCGCTGAATAGTGACGCCAGTTTTGTTTCATCAGCAGCCAGACTCAGTTTTTATGTATTACATTTCAATCCCACTTACAGAAGGAACGTTCAAAATTAAACCGCACCATCGATTCATTACTGCGGAATGTAACCAATTACGCCACGAGAGGATATACAATATATGTAATTATTTTTAAAATGCGATATCTGATGCAAAATTATTTAATCTCCATGTTGTATCTAAACTCCCATCTGGATCTGATGATAAAATAATTTAATTTGTAATATTCTACAATTTCACATAAACACTAAAAATGTATCTTTCATGCCACATCACTGCACATAACCTAATGGTTCTAATTTTGTAGCCCAATGATTACTCCAGGCCCAATATTTTAAACTCAATGTGTAAAATAAATATCAGTTTGCTAAACTATAATCTTTCTACACAACGGAGGCCATGATAAACCGGATCTGGACAGACACGAACCAGAAGCTCCGCCACTTCGTGACATCGCTGGCGGTTCATGGATACCACCACAAGATATTTGCAGAATTCAGTGTTTCCACGAACCGGACGACAACTGTGTGTGTGTCCTATGCAACAAGACATGTGACACATACCATATCCTAGTCTGTGGGAATCGGCAGCAATCAGTCATTAACTTTGTTCAATCCAAGTGACTTTCATTTATTATTATTATTATTATTATTATTATTATTATTATTATTATCATTATTACCATTATTATAATTAACTGCAGATTTTCTTCATTGTAAGCAACAGAAGAGAATATGGGAGTAGAAAATCAAAGCGAGGAAATTAGAATAGAAGCGAAAGAAAGGATTAGAGAAGAGACGAAGAGAGAAGCGAGTAGAGGAGAGGCCAAGAGAGAAGAGAGTACAGGAGAGGCCAAGAGAGAAGAGAGTAGAGAAGAGGCCAATAGAGAAGAGAGTAGAGGAAAGGCCAAGAGAGAAGAGAGAAGAGAGAAGAGAGAAGAGAGAAGAGAGAAGAGAGAAGAGAGTAGAGGAGAGGCCAAGAGAGAAGAGAGAAGAGAGTAGAGGAGAGGCCAAGAGAGAAGAGAGTAGAGGAGAGGCCAAGAGAGAAGAGAGAAGAGAGAAGAGAGTAGAGGGGAGGCCAAGAGAGAAGAGAGAAGAGAGTAGAGGAGAGGCCAAGAGAGAAGAGAGTAGAGGAGAGGCCAAGAGAGAAGAGAGTAGAGGAGAGGCCAAGAGAGAAGAGAGAAGAGAGTAGAGGAGAGGCCAAGAAAGAAGAGAGTGAGAGGCCAAGAGAGAAGAGAGAAGAGAGTAGAGGAGAGGCCAAGAGAGAAGAGAGTGAGAGGCCAAGAGAGAAGAGAGTAGAGGAGAGGCCAAGAGAGAAGAGAGTAGAGGAGAGGCCAAGAGAGAAGAGAGAAGAGAGTAGAGGAGAGGCCAAGAGAGAAGAGAGTGAGAGGCCAAGAGAGAAGAGAGAAGAGAGTAGAGGAGAGGCCAAGAGAGAAGAGAGTGAGAGGCCAAGAGAGAAGAGAGTAGAGGAGAGGCCAAGAGAGAAGAGAGAAGAGGAGAGGCCAATAGAGAAGAGAGTAGAGGAGAGGCCAAGAGAGACGAGAGTACAGGAGAGGCCAAGAGAGAAGAGAGAAGAAGAGAGGCCAAGAGAGAAGAGAGTAGAGGAGAGGCCAAGAGAGAAGAGAGTAGAGGAGAGGCCAAGAGAGAAGAGAGTAGAGGAGAGGCCAAGAGAGAAGAGAGTAGAGGAGAGGCCAAGAGAGAAGAGAGTAGAGGAGAGGCCAAGAGAAGAGAGTAGAGGAGAGGCCAAGAGAGAAGAGAGTAGAGGAGAGGCCAAGATAGAAGAGAGTAGACGAGAGGCCAAGAGAAAAGAGAGTAGAGGACAGGCCAAGAGAGAAGAGAGTAGAGGAGAGGCCAAGAGAGAAGAGAGAAGAGAGAAGAGAGTAGAGGAGAGGAGAGGCCAAGAGAGAAGAGAGTAGAGGAGAGGAGAGGCCAAGAGAGAAGAGAGTAGAGGAGAGGCCAAGAGAGAAGAGAGTAGAGGAGAGGCCAAGAGAGAAGAGAGAAGAGAGTAGAGGAGAGGCCAAGAGAGAAGAGAGAAGAGAGTAGAGGAGAGGCCAAGAGAGAAGAGAGTAGAGGAGAGGCCAAGAGAAGAGAGTAGAGGAGAGGCGAAAGGTCTTACATTTTTTAGTTGGTTATGTAACGACTTAGAACAAACATTTGATAGTGTTCCATTGGCCAAATTATGAAATGTATTAGAACATGAAAAAATCAATAAGTCCTAATAACTGCAATACAAAGTATGTATAATGGCGCGATATCAAAAGTTAAAATAGGAGAAATGCTTTCAGACGATATTATGGTCACAAAAAGTCTGTGGCAAGGGTGTAGTGTGTCTCCCATGTTATTCAAAATATATTTGCAAAGGTCTCCGGAAACATAAGAGAAAACGTTCTGAAATGGGTCTCCCTATTGGTGAAGAAAATATATACACATTGCTGTCTGCGGATGATCAAGTAATAATAGCACAAGAATACATTGCTGCAGAATATATGTTCAGATTATTGATTGAAGAGTATGACCAATGGGGATTAAAAATAAATTTTGAAAAGACATTTTATATGGGATGCGGAGAAAATACAAGAGATTTAGTTTTGCACGATGGAATAGGTACATATCATCAAAAGGTGCAATGAATTTGAATATTTAGGAGCCAAAATTAATAAAAATTCTGTTATTAAACATGGTATAAATAAAAAAGATCAGCAACAGCGATGTTAAATGGAATATTATGGAAAAGACTATTTTTAAGGAAGCAAAAGTAAATATTTATCTGTCTATAGTCCAAAGTTTTACAAGATATAGAGCGGAAACATGGAAGCTAAGTCAAAATTTGCGGTCAGAATTACTAGCATTAGAAATGGATTTTTACGACATTCGGCCAGACATTCTAAACTTGAAAAAATAAGAAATGAAGTGATCAGGAAATAGTTGAATAAAGAAGATTGACTGCTTTTCTAGAGTGTTATTTGTTCTGTATGCGATGCTGTAATTTAATTTATGCTCGACCATGCCGAAATGTAGTAATTATACACCTGGTAGCAGACCTTTAATGTATGTCATTAAAGTACACCTACTCATTAAAGGTCAGGTCTTTCAGCCAATGACGACTCAGGTTACAGCTGTTCAGCCAATGACAGGTCAGCTTTCTACCGTTATAAAACCGCAAGTATCGATTATTCTCGGATATGCAATAGAAAGACAATTAGCGAAAAGTCACTGAGGCTGGAAATCCAATACTGTCGCAGAAGGTTATGTTCTGTTACTATAATAATTAGCGTTAATTGTAAATAATATTCAAATAAATTCAATTTGTCATCTCGTTTTTCAATGTCTAATTTAAATTTAATGTTATCTTTGTAGGTTCTTATGGCCTAGCAAGGTCAATGTGAACATCTGTTCCTCGGAAAAAATCAATACTTTCGCGTCTGCGCACATCTCACAACATACGGGACATTGGCCAAGGTCAGATACAAAGGAAATTAATAATATCAAGTTAGAAATATGGTCGAGCATAAAAAGTCGTATGAAACTCGCCTATAATGGTAATTAAGAAGCTCGTATGAAAATTATTAAACTCGCTTGCGCTCGTTTCATAAATATCCATACTCGCTTCTTAATTACCTTCATTATAGGCTCGTTGCATAATGTACTATTCTAGAATGAAGTTGCAATCTTGTGTGTATGTGTGTGTTTTTTTTCCACATGTCAGTGTGATGTATTTTTTGTGTTCTTGTGTTTGTGTTGTATTCTTATGTTTTCTGTGGTTATGTTTTGGCTTTCTTATTACGTTGTATATAATACAATGTAATATCACAGTCTAGCATATACAGTCACGAAGCTCAATACCTAGTAAATATGCATCCATAGATAGTTGCTAACCACTAGGATCGCTACAGTCGCCTCACTACAGACAATGCGAAATAGTATAGGCACAGTCTATTGTTCCTAGCATCCTCACAACTCAAGCTTCGTGTCTGTATATATTAGACTGTAGTAATATTATGTTGCATATAATACATATTCCGAAGTGATATAGTGTTAAAAGTTGTGTAATAAAGATGTATAATTAAACTTGGTTGTTAACAAAACGTTTAGAGCCCTTAATATTGTGACTTATTTTAAAATTGTTACAATTGTTATTAGAAGAAAAAAATTCGCTCCTGGTAACAGTTATTACCAACAGATAAATTCTGCAGGGCCAAAAATTAATCTTTACGCGGATTATTTTTAAATATTTCTATAGTTCTACCGCTAAATCGCTAAGTTTATTTCGGATGTGATTTCCAGTTTTGTCCAGGATAACAGAGAGGGTTTGGAATTGAATGGGTTACATCAGCTGCTTGTCTATGAGGACGACGTGAATATGTTAGGAGAAAATCCACAAACGATTAGGGAAAATACGGGAATTTTACTGGAAGCAAGTAAAGAGATAGGTTTGGAAGTAAATCACGAAAAGACAAAGTATATGATTATGTCTCGTGACCAGAATATTGTACGAAATGGAAAAATAATTGGAAATTTATCTTTTGAAAAGGTGGACAAGTTCAAATATCTTGGAGCAACAGTAACAAATATAAATGATACTCGGGAGGAAATTAAACACAGAATAAATATGGGAAATGCCTGTTATTATTCGGTTGAAAAGCTTTTATCATCCAGTCTGCTGTCAAAAAATCTGAAAGTTAGAATTCATAAAACAGTTATATTACCGGTTGTTCTTTATGGCTGTGAAACTTGGACTCTCACTTTGAGAGAGGAACATAGGTTAAGGGTGTTTGAGAATAAGGTGCTTAGGAAAATATTTGGAGCTAAGAGGGATGACGTTACAGGAGAATGGAGAAAGTTACACAACGCAGAGCTACACGCATTGTATCCTTCACCTGACATAATTAGGAACATTAAATCCAGACGTTTGAGATGGGCAGGACATGTAGCACGTATGGGCGAATCCAGAAATGCATATAGTGTGTTAGTTAGGAGGCCAGAGGGGGAAAAGACCTTTGGGAAGGCCGAGACGTAGATGGGAAGATAATATTATAATGGATTTGAGGGATGTGGGATATGATGATAGAGACTGGATTAATCTTGCTCAGGATAGGGACCAATGGTGGGCTTATGTGAGGGCGGCAATGAACCTCCGGGTTCCTTAAAAGCCAGTAAGTAAGTAAGTAAGACGGGAATGTTTCCAAGGTGACACATAAGTGATTATCTCAGGAAAGCAATGTTTTTGTTGTTATGGAAATGAAAGAGGGAGGAGGGAATGATGATAGAAAATGGATTAATCTTGCTCAGGATAGGGATCAATGGTGGGCTTGTGTGAGGGCGGCAATGAACCTCCGGGTTCCTTAAAAGCCAGTAAGTAAGTACAGAATACGTACGTCATGTTACATATAAATCTGTATTCACAGTGTCACTACGATTATCGAAGTTACATTTCGAAAAATTCTGCAATCATTAAATGCATTTGGCGAGAGGGTTGCCAGATAATGCAATCGATAGCCGTAGCTGCAATAGGAAGATGGCCAAGTTCTGACTGTAGCCAACTTTTCTGTTTGCCGCATGAATTAATTTTAAAGAGTCTTGTATGGGCAGCACTGCTAACCTTTATAATCATGTACAGTCCCGCCTCCCTCCCTACATAACATGAAGTGTGACGTCATTGAACTGCGACACCGATATTAATATGGCTGACAGACTGCATTATCTGAGATCGCTCACGCCGCCGAGCCGCTTTCTGCGCGTTCACACGTCAGCCGACTTCAAATCAAGTGAACGGCTTAAATCTTTTCAACTTTCTTTCATTTACAGATGTAACGTGAATTACACCACAATTACCGACTGAATTCCCTGACGCACTTCCCAATCGACTCTACTCTGTTTGAATTGAGCATGAGATGACCTTGGATGTGACACTCTTAATATGACGTTCTTAGGCCTATATTACACTATCAAATTTCTGTGTCACAGAATATGACAATTTTTTATCAAACATACATGATCAAATATAAGGTTCTGAGTATAGAGTATTACACAATGTCAAAGCTTTTATCATATCTTTCATCACTTACTTATTTACTTACTGGCTTTTAAGGAACTCGGAGGTTCATTGCCGCCCTGACATAAGCCCGCCATTGGCCCCTATCTTGAGCAAGATTAAGCCTGTCTCTATCATATCCCACCTCCCTCAAATCCATTTTAATATTACCCTCCCATCTACGTCTCGGCCTCCCCAAAGGTCTTTCTCCCTCCGACCTCCCAACTAACACTCTATATGCATTTCTGGATTCGCCCATACGTGCTACATGCCCTGCCCATCTCAAACGTCTGGATTTAATGTCCCTAATTATGTCAGGTGAAGAATACAATGCGTGCAGTTCTGTGTTGTGTAACTTGCTCCATTCTCCTGTAACTTCATCCCTCTTTGCCCCAAATATTTTCCTAAGCACCTTATTCTCAAACACCCTTAACCTATGTTCCTCTCTCAAAGTGAGAGTCTAAGTTTCACAACCATAAAGGACAACCGGTTATATAACTGTTTTATAAATTCTAACTTTCAGAAGGAAAAGAAATATATAGCCTATATTTTTACAAAACTATCGCAGAGAAAAGGGTTTATAACTGAAAGGAATCTGAATTGATAAAGTGCATTTTAAATTTATTTTTGAAACTAGACAATATCCGACAGTCTCTGACATGTCATATATTTTTAAATATATATTTTATAAAAGATCTTTGTCAAAGAACTTTGATAGGGTAATGGCAGCCTAACCCTTAAGCTGAGATGGATACTTGATTTATACACAAAATACATTAACTCTTTCAATACACAGCGGGCAACTATAGGCATTAACATTTCTTAGGAATATATTATAGAGCAAATGAGTTGTTACAATTCTTGTATTTTATAAATGATTTTTATCCAGCCAATAGTTCCGCTTTGGACACGAGCGTTCCTTGCAGGAATTGTCAGTTTCTCGCTTGGCCGCATAGAGAAATTAAATAGGAAATAGTGCAAAGAATGCGACAACTGCTTGGGCGCAAAACGCTTGACTGGTATTTCATAAGAGATGCTGCAGTTGTGAACAACCCTCCCATTTGCCGGCTAACTGAAATGTTAAGGGGAGACCCACGAAATGCAATAACCAAGTTCAAAACTAAGCCCATGAGATATTCTAAATCCTGTCTCATTTTGAAAGGGGAGAACAAAGTTGCCTCCGTAATACCAATGTTATACATTCAAATTTCTACGACAAACAATAAATAATACATTATATCACACAATCAGTATCATTTTAAAATAGAATACAGCTGTATGAAAATAAAGTACAGTGTGATTTAAGACATTTTTTATGTATTATTAAATGTCAAGTTCAAGTTTCTTTCATTCTGTTTCTGTTTACAGTACTTACTTTTCAAATGTCCCTTCAAATAAAAATAAAAAAATTTGCAGAGACTTTTTTAGTTATGCTTGTATTTTGTATCTCGGCTCCTTGATATGTGTCTTCTATTTTCCTTTATCAGTTCAGTGTATACAGGGTGTTAAAAAAAGTATCCAATATTTTAGGAGCTGATAGTATCCATCACAACAAGAAAAAAAGTATTATAAACATGGGTCCTACAACACATACTTTCTGAGATTTGAACACTTGTTCATAGCAGATGCTCAATGGCAATGCATTTTTCTGCCCTACAATACAGCAGACTACCAGATAATCATAATGCAGTTGACACACCTGTCATCGAATACTGATACGTCGCAAGGAATACTGAAAACAAAAGTTTTGTTGCGGTTATGAGCGGGGTTCAGCAGAGATGGTTTTGTGAATTTTCGTAACCAGCATGTGTGGGCTGATGAAAATTTCCATGTTCTTGAAGAAACAAGGCATCCGCACCGATTTTCAATCAACGTATGGGAAGGCATTCTTGGTGATAGATTAAGGGCCATACGTGCTACCACAGAGATTAACTGGGGCTCGTTATCAGGACTTTCTAATTAACGTATTGCCTACCTTGCTGGAGTATGTGCCATGTCAGCAAAGACTACAGATGTGGTTCATTTATGATGGCACACCAGCACATTTTTTCTGCAATGAGCGTGAACACCTGACACCGACATTTCAGGACCGCTGGATTGATTGGGGGGGGCCACATCTTGGCCTGCTCGTTCCTCAAATCTAAATCCCCTAGACGTTTGGTTATCAAGAACAACCAGGTCAATTTCAAGGAGTGCGTGATTCCTTACGTCGAAGGACAGAGGAATGTATTGCCATGAATAGACGTCATATTGAGCACCTCCTATGGAAAAGTGTTCAGATCTCAGAAAGTATGTGTTGTAGGACCCATGCTTATTAGAGATTTTTTCTTGTTTCGATGATACTAACACCGTCTAAAATATTGGATACTTTTTAACCCCTATATATGAATTTATATTAATAATACAGTAAATGGTCCTTTTATTATGCTTTATATTTCTGGATTTCGTTTACTTTGAACGTAATATTGGTTCCGTTTGTTGAAGTAATTTCTCCATGTAGCACTTCTGTGTTTCAAGTACTGTACAGTCGATTGTCGCAAAACATACTATTTCCATAGCGTAAGTGTAAGCTTGAGGTGGTTTTTTGCATTTTTCGCGATACAATGCTCCAAGCTGTTAGCAACTGAGAGTACTAGGAACAATAGATTGTGCGATAGTAGCGATCCTAGTGACTAGCAACTCAAGTTCAACTGTCATTGGATGCATATTCCCTACGTATTGAGCTTCGTGACTGTATGTATTAGACCAGCGATCATCAGCACAGAGCACCCTGGGGCTAGCGTCCCTTACTCGAGGAGATCACACTGCACTATGGAGCATTCGTTGTTGCTAGCGGGCAGAAGGAAGCGCAAAGAAAGCTTGCCCATTTGACTGACGCGCAGAGAACGATATTCGGTCCTCGTGCCACTATGCTCGTTACAGGGCTGCTATGAATCATCTAATGCTGATTACAGGGCGCAGTCGAAAGCGCGGTCTTGAGCTGTTCATATTGTGTAGAGTGGGTAGAAGCCAGCGTGTGCGTTATATTTTCTTCGTTTTATCCCTGATATCAGTAGTTTTATGTAGTTCAAAGTGTGATTGTTAAATAACAGAGTTCTGTATAACATTTTATGTACTTAACAATGTCCCCGTTTGGCTCTAAATTAGGAAGTGCTAAAACGTCAACAGTCAAACTAGGGAAGTCTTTATAACGTTTATAAATTTATGAAAAGAGAAACAGCCTCCGCTCGTAACGTAAGGAGTATATACAGATTAAAATAAACCGACCATAGTACCCTAGTTATCGGAATATTTGAATAAAATCACAAAAATACCGGTAGTGTTTTATTACAACGTCAAGTATCAATTATTACACGATTACATATTTCTAACAACATCTTTGTTATTTCATTCAGTTATTTTATATGTAAAAAAATCTTGCTTCTGTATTTTCAACAATTACATATTTCTTATAATATCTTTGTTATTTCATTCAGTGATTTTATATGTAAAAAAATCTTGCTTCTGTATTTTCAACAATTACATACTTCTTATAACATATTTGTCATTTCAGTCAGTGATTTTAAATATAAAAAAATCGTGCTTCTGTATTTTTAACAATTACGTATTTCTTATAACATCTTTGTTATTTCATTCAGTGACTTTATATGTAAAAAAATCGTGCTTCTGTATTTTCAACAATTACATACTTCTTATAACATCTTTGTCATTTCATTCAGTGATTTTATATATAAAAAATCGTGCTTCTCCATTTTCAACAATTACGTATTTCTCATAACATCTTTGTCGTTTCATTCAGTGATTTTATATGTAAAAAATCATGCTTCTGTATTTTCAACAATTGCGTATTTCTTATAACATCTTTGTCATTTCATTCAGTGATTTTATATATAAAAATCGTGCTTCTGTATTTTCAACAATTACGTATTTCTTATAACATTTTTGTCATTTCATTCAGCGATTTTATATGAAAAAAATCGTGCTTCTGTATTTTCAACAATTACGTATTTCTTATAACATCTTTGTCATTTCATTCAGTGATTTTAATATGTAAAAAAATCGTGCTTCTGTATTTTCAACAATTACGTATTTCTTATAACATCTTTGTCATTTCATTCAGTGATTTTATATGTAAAAAAAAATCTTGCTTCTGTATTTTCAACAATTACATACTCCCTATAACATCTTTGTAATTTCATTCAGTGATTTTATATGTAAAAAGAATCTTGCTTCTGAATTTTCAACAATTACATACTTCTTATAATATCTTTGTCATTTCATTCAGTGATTTTATATATAAAAAATCGTGCTTCTGTATTTTCAACAATTAAGTATTTCTCATAACATCTTTGTCATTACATTCAGTGATTTTATATATAAAAAATCGTGCTTCTGTATTTTCAACAATTACGTATTTCTTATAACATCTTTGTTATTTCATTCAGTGATTTAATATGTAAAAAAAATCGTGCTTCTGTATTTTCAACAATTACGTATTTCTTATAACATCTTTGTCATTTCATTCAGTGATTTTATATGTAAAAAAATCGTGCTTCTGTATTTTCAACAATTACGTATTTCTTATAACATCTTTGTCATTTCATTCAGTGATTTTATATATAAAAATTGTGCTTCTGTGTTTTCAACAATTACGTATTTCTTATAAAATCTTTGTCATTTCATTCAGTGTTTTTGTATATAAAAAATCGTGATTCTGTATTTTCAACAATTACGTATTTCTTATAACATCTTTGTCATTTCATTCAGTGATTTTATATACAAAAAATCGTGCTTCTCCATTTTCAACAATTACGTATTTCTTATAACATCTTTGTCATTTCATTCAGTGATTTTATATGTAAAAAAATCATGCTTCTGTATTTTCAACAATTGCGTATTTCTTATAACATCTTTGTTATTTCATTCAGTGATTTTATGTGTACAAAAATCTTGCTTCTGTATTTTCAACAATTACATACTTCCTATAACATCTTTGTAATTTCATACAGTGATTTTATATCTAAAAAAATCTAGCTTCTGTATTTTCAACAATTACATACTTCTTATTACATCACTGTCATTTCATTCAGTGATTTTATATGTAAAAAAAATCTTGCTTCTGTATTTTAACAATTACATACTCCTTATAATATCTTTGTCATTTCATTCAGTGATTTTATATATAAAAAATCGTGCTTCTCCATTTTCAACAATTACGTATTTCTCATAACATCTTTGTCATTTCATCCAGTGATTTTATATGTAAAAGATCATGCTTCTGTATTTTCAACAATTGCGTATTTCTTATAACATCTTTGTTATTTCATTCAGTGATTTTATGTGTACAAAAATCTTGCTTCTGTATTTTCAACAATTATATACTTCCTATATAATCTTTGTAATTTCATTCAGTGATTTTATATGTAAAAAAAATCTTGCTTCTGTATTTTAACAATTACATACTTCTTATAACATCTTTGTCATTTCATTCAGTGATTTTATATATAAAAAATCGTGCTTCTCCATTTTCAACAATTACGTATTTCTCATAACATCTTTGTCATTTAATTCAGTGATTTTATATGTAAAAAATCATGCTTCTGTATTTTCAACAATTGCGTATTTCTTATAACATCTTTGTTATTTCATTCAGTGATTTTATGTGTACAAAAATCTTGCTTCTGTATTTTCAACAATTATATACTTCCTATATAATCTTTGTAATTTCATTCAGTGATTTTATATGTAAAAAAATCTTGCTTCTGTATTTTCAACAATTACATACTTCTTATAACATCTCTGTCATTTCATTCAGTGATTTTATATATAAAAATCGTGCTTCTGTATTTTCAACAATTACGTATTTCTTATAGCATTTTTGTCATTTCATTCAGCGATTTTATATGAAAAAAATCGTGCTTCTGTATTTTCAACAATTACGTATTTCTTATAACATCTTTGTCATTTCATTCAGTGATTTTAATATGTAAAAAAATCGTGCTTCTGTATTTTCAACAATTACGTATTTCTTATAACATCTTTGCCATTTCATTCAGTGATTTTATATGTAAAAAAAAATCTTGCTTCTGTATTTTCAACAATTACATACTTCCTATAACATCTTTGTAATTTCATTCAGTGATTTTATATGTAAAAAGAATCTTGCTTCTGAATTTTCAACAATTACATACTTCTTATAACATCTTTGTCATTTCATTCAGTGATTTTATATATAAAAAATCGTGCTTCTGTATTTTCAACAATTAAGTATTTCTCATAACATCTTTGTCATTACATTCAGTGATTTTATATATAAAAAATCGTGCTTCTGTATTTTCAACAATTACGTATTTCTTATAACATCTTTGTTATTTCATTCAGTGATTTTATATGTAAAAAAAATCGTGCTTCTGTATTTTCAACAATTACGTATTTCTTATAACATCTTTCTCATTTCATTCAGTGATTTTATATATAAAAATTGTGCTTCTGTGTTTTCAACAATTACGTATTTCTTATAAAATCTTTGTCATTTCATTCAGTGATTTTGTATATAAAAAATCGTGATTCTGTATTTTCAACAATTACGTATTTCTTATAACATCTTTGTCATTTCATTCAGTGATTTTATATACAAAAAATCGTGCTTCTCCATTTTCAACAATTACGTATTTCTTATAACATCTTTGTCATTTCATTCAGTGATTTTATATGTAAAAAAATCATGCTTCTGTATTTTCAACAATTGCGTATTTCTTATAACATCTTTGTTATTTCATTCAGTGATTTTATGGGTACAAAAATCTTGCTTCTGTATTTTCAACAATTACATACCTCCTATAACATCTTTGTAATTTCATTCAGTGATTTTATATCTATAAAAATCTAGCTTCTGTATTTTCAACAATTACATACTTCTTATTACATCACTGTCATTTCATTCAGTGATTTTATATATAAAAAATCGTGCTTCTGTATTTTCAACAATTACGTATTTCTTATAACATCTTTGTCATTTCATTCAGCGATTTTATATGAAAATGATCGTGCTTCTGTATTTTCAACAATTAAGTATTTCTTATAACATCTTTGTCATTTCATTTAGTGATTTTATATGTAAAAAATCGTGCTTCTGTATTTTCAACAATTACGTATTTCTTATAACATCTTTGTCATTTCATTCAATGATTTTATATGTAAAAAAAAATCTTGCTTCTGTATTTTCAACAATTACATACTTCCTATAACATCTTTGTAATTTCATTCAGTGATTTTATATGTAAAAAGAATCTTGCTTCTGTATTTTCAACAATTACATACTTCTTATAACATCTTTGTCATTTCATTCAGTGATTTTATATATAAAAATCGTGCTTCTGTATTTTCAACAATTACGTATTTCTTATAACATCTTTGTCATTTCATTCAGCGATTTTATATATAAAAAATCGTGCTTCTGTATTTTCAACAATTACGTATTTCCTATAACATCTTTGTCATTTCATTCAGTGATTTTATATGTAAAAAAATCGTTCTTCTGTATTTTCAACAATTACGTATTTCTTATAACATCTTTGTTATTTCATTCAGTGATTTTATATGTAAAAAAGTCTTTCTTCTATATTTTGAACAATTACGTATTTCTTATAACATCTTTGTCATTTAATTCAGTGATTTTATATATAAAAAATCGTGCTTCTGTATTTTCAACAATTACGTATTTCTTATAACATCTTTGTCATTTCATTCAGTGATTTTATATATAAAAAAATCGTGCTTCTGTATTTTCAACAATTACGTATTTCTTATAACATCTTTGTCATTTCATTCAGTGATTTTATATATAAAAATTCGTGCTTCTGTATTTTCAACAATTACGTATTTCTTATAACATCTTTGTCATTTCATTCAGTGATTTTATATGTAAAAAAATCGAGCTTCTGTATTTTCAACAATGTTATGTTACTAGTTACTCTGCAACTAGGTTTAGGTTACGTTACATGCGCTGTGATAAATCCCACTCGAAACATCAAGCCTGCAGACGACTGAGAACTGTCGACAGTTTGCCAATCGAATCAAAGCGAGGTCGAGTGCACCCGAACGTTTCCGAAAGTTCGCGCAGCTTTCTGTGGCAAGCTCTTCTTGCGTCTACTCTATATTCTCTACCTCTTCTTGCTGCACGACGGGGTACACGGGACGGCTCCGCTTACCCTTTACTCATTTCAGCGAGTGCTGATGACCACTGTGCTAGACTGTGCTATTTCTATAAACATTGCTCGTCTGTCTCTCCAAGTCCAGGCAACATGACAGTTTGATTTTGGTAGACATAATTATAGCGACAAAAAGTCACGTATGTCCATTACTTGTGGCTATTCAAAAATGATGTTTACAAACATCCCTTTGTTTATTTTAAAATATCTAAGAGAAATAGTCTCTCCAATCTTCTTAATAGTCTAAACATAATTACTGTTACGACGTAAGCAAGTTGAATAGGCCTGTAATGTTTTGAGAACTCCACAACATAAAAGGGAAATAAATATATTCAAAATATGGGGCTATTTTGTCCTACAAAGGATCAAGGAACAGCCTATTACAGTAGGGCTACTTGCTTGTGCCAGTCGTGTTTCGTGATAGCTTTCGGGTAGTAGGAAATCAGATGTAGCCTAATTGTGATAGGTTCTGACGTGAAATAGTGGCAATGGAATCAAATGATAGTGACAGTGGTCTTAGTAGGACCTACTCCCAAAAAAATCTACATCAAGTGGACTTAAATATATAGAGCGGAAACAAAACTGTAGAAAATGATGGCAAAAAATTCCTTAATTTAAAGCTTGGTTTTACTCTGATTAAACAAAAAGTACTGTTCTCCAACCAAGAGATTAACCGTGAAAGGAATGTGCTTACTATTGCGTCATCTATCGGAGCGAAGTAGATAGATAATATTACCGTTATAAAGTCAGTTTAAAAGACACGTGCTCTCCTGCATATGTTATTTCCTGTATGGAGAGATTAAAAGACCAGGGGTGCTATTCATAGACATTTCGCAGCACGCGCTACGAGCGTACTAAGCTAGCCCCGGCTATCCACTGGTTACTTGTACAGAATTCAAATCATGTCCTATCGCTAACACTGGTTTATGAATATGAAAAACGCTGATCATCCACCGGAAACCCGCGCTAAAAATGTCTATGAATACGGCCCCAGGAGATTAATGTGATCTAATTTTTTAACTAGGGTAGTATAAATGTGTGTATATCAGTATTATTGTTTGTGCCCGTCCACGCCTGTGGAGTAACGGTTAGCACGTCTAGTCGCGAAACCAGGTGGCCTGGGTTCGATTCCCGGTCGGGACAAGTTACCTGGTTGAGGTTTTTTCCGGGGTTTTCCCTCAATCCAATATGAGCAAATGCTGGGTAACTTACGGTGTTGGACCCCGGACTCATTTCACCGGCATTATCACCTTCATCTCATTCAGACGGTAAATAACCAAAGCTGTTGATAAAGCGTCGTAAAATAACCTACTAAAATAAAAAAAAAATTGTTTGTGCTTTGAGAGTTAGCCAATGGAGATGTGTGTACCCACGTGTGTGACCCTATGACATCAACATTCATTCACAGCATTACCCCGCTACGTCTCATTCCCCTGAGACTTTCTCCTGGTTGGAGTACAGTAAAAGGGCTGTATTCCTGACAATTCAACTTTGTTACCTGCTGTAGAGTCCTAGTTTGGAAGTGAGAACTCAAGGAAAACCGTTAATGAAAATGTAACTTCGCAGATAAAGAGATCTGGAAGAATGCGATCTTCGAAATCTTGACTAAAACAGTAAATACAAATGTTGTGTGATATTCACTTTCTTTCGTTAGAAAATGTGCGACTAAAGGAAGTCTATTCTCGTTTGAGTGCTAATAATATAATAATTAAGATGCACTGGTTTTCAATATCAGAGATAGGAGCTACGTTTGAAATATATGCGGGTTGCACGTTTCTAATTAGAAAGAGCGGGAGGGCAGTAACTTTCTTTCAGACGTAGCCTGCAGAACATTAACCTGATTCCTATAATGGAACGGGGTCGCTGATAGGACTCCTAACTGTCTCCTCTCGCATGGAAATCGTGTGTTTAGAAGCTGAAATGAAAACAGCCTTCCCTCTCTGTCTGTAATGTTATTGCCTTGTTGCAGTGAGGTAATGTAAGTGCGAACAGGAGTAAGTATGTGCAGAGATAGACTATGTGACCTTTTCATTCTTCCAATCGATTCAAACGACCGTGGAGCGTAAGAATAAGAGCAAGAAGAATTGAAAATAAATTTTAATACTTAAGCGAACACTTCCCTTGCTATTCGTAAGATAAACTCATTCTTGGATTTAAAATGACGTTGCCTCAATAAAACCGTTACATATAAGTTACAGAATTGTCATCACACAAAATCTTTGTGTTACTGAACATTTGAAGTGGGTTTGGAATGGCCATAAAAGGCGCTCCTGCATACATGACTTTTAAGTCTAAAATGCAGTGATGTCAAAGAAAGCGCATTTTTCTGACCTTGACGTCGTGCGCGGGCAGCAAGCGCTAAGTATGGAAAGAGGAAGGGTTGTGTATATAAATAAGCAACTTGTTGGATTAAGAAAACAGTGGTGCACAAACTTCAAACGGAACGTGAAATTTTATATCGTTATTTTTATATGGCTTCTTTCTGTTTAATAGTATCGAAAAATTTCTTTCCTTCTAAACTAAAACAGGTCTTGATACAGACCCTGGTGATGCCGTACTTTGACTATTGCGACGTTTGTATAGTGATCTTAGTGTTGAATTGTCATTGAGGAGTCCACACCTGTGGAGTAACGGTCAGCGCGTCTGGCTACGAAACCAGGTGGCCCGGGTTCGAATCCCGGTAGGGGCAAGTTACCTGGTTGAGGTTTTTTCCGGGGTTTTCCCTCAACCCAATACGAGCAAATGCTGGGTAACTTTCGGTGTTGGACCCCGGACTCATTTCACCGGTATTATCACCTTCATATCATTCAGACGCTAAATAACCTAGATGTTGATACAGCGTCGTAAAATAACCCAATAAAATAAAAATAAAGTCATTGAGGCTTCAGCGTGTTCATAATGCTTGTGTTCGTTTCATTTTAACAGCCGTCGCTATGATCATGTCTCCGGGTATTTCTTTCAATAATTATCTTGGCTTCGTTTACGGGAGAGACGTTCAGTTCATTCACTCTGTTTGCTGTATCAGATTTTAAATAATTCCACACCTATTTACCTAGTTCCTCGCTTCACACTTTTAGCATCCCACCACAACCGTGATACACGTTCACAGCATAACCATGTTCTATCAATTCCATTCCATCAAACATCTCTCTACTCTGCTTCCTTCACAATACACACAGCTCGTTCCTGGAATTCCTTGTCACAGGAAATCAGGAGCAGTCGGAGTCTAAAATCTTTTAAGTACACTCTACTTAGAAATGTTTTTAATGAATAGAACTAGACTCTTGCGGAAGTTTCTAAATAGTCTTAAATGACCAAGTTGTTATTTTTTTCTCTCCTCTCTCTTCTTCTTTTTTATCTCTTTTCTTTTTTTATTATCTTGATATATTTCTTAATCATTTGCGTTTGAATGCCATTTAGTACGACTTTGCTAATCAACATTTTATGTCTTGTAACCCACATGCATTCTCCTATTAGTATATTAACTGTGTAATATATCTCAAGTGAATTAATCGTCGTATTTATCTCGAGCATTATAAATTGTGTTTGTGTGTGTGTGTGAGTGTGTATATTCCCCTTATGTGATGTAACTGATTTTGATTATGTGTAATTTTCTACTTTATTTTATATATTACATAATCGATCTATTTGTAATTTTATTATGTAACTGATCTTGACTATTGTAATTTTCTACTATATTTTATGTAATTTCTAAGGTATTTTCTTATGTGTTGTTTTGTAATCAAATTTTGTATTTCATGTATATTATTGAAACCTGATTGAGTGGAAGAGAAGGCCTCATGGCCTTAACTCTGCCAGGCAAAATAAAACCACCACCACCACCACCACCACCACCACCACCACCACCACCACCACTATATTGTCTGTAAAACAAGAGTACTAACACTGATTTCTTAATATTGCACTTGTGTTTTAAATCTTAACATAATAGAGAGTTAAGAAGGAATATTCACTCAAATTCCATAGTAGTATAATATTATACTGTATTAAGTGGATGAAACACATCATTCATAAAGAAAGTGATATTCCAAAAAGGGAGAGGAGTTCACCACGCGATGTATCTTACGAGATATGCCCTACAATTTTGAAGCTACTAATTTTGACTCTTCTCACAGCAAGTATAGAGTTCCAATTATGCATAAGTATATTTAGGAATAAATTGAATTAACCGTCACGTATGAACAATTATATTATTTCAAACCATTATACGTGATCAGGGCCATGATTCAGTTGTAAGGAGCAGAAAGAATTACGTTTATTCCCAGCTTCTGAAACTTGTAGATTAACTGCGTGTGAAATTCTTCTAGGATTCTAACGTAAAATTAATAAGAACCATATACACTTACTGTATATCATAAAAATATATATATTAAATTACGCAAAACCAGTTTTCTGATGTGTTATAAGTCTGCACACTTTTAACTTGTCTGCCGCTAGAGGGCTACTGTCGCGCCAGCTGTCAAATGTTGGCATATTTTATACGTATGAGGTGCGCGACTGTATGTATTGGACTGTGGTATTATTTCCAATTTAAAACAGAAACATTCTTGATGACTTTGCAATACGTTCGATGGCAATTCCGTCTCTTGCGACAGCTCCTTTCAAATTTCTGCTTACAGTACACACGCTTCAACTTCCTTTGGGAGAAAAGAGAACGATGGTGCTGTATTCTGTGAAATACTTTCCTGCCAATTTATCTCGCTTTAATTAAGTTATCTTCAATTTCTTGTTTCTGGGAACTTGAAGGAAGCTCTTATCTTTCAGACTGAAAGAACGTTAACGTAACCGTATACAAATCGATAATCAATTAAGAAGATTGATATAGGACTGCCTCTTACAAGAAGATCGCAATAGTTACTCTTATGCTACAGATTTAAGACTCCCCAATTAATTCAAGATCTAAACTCGAGTTGAACCATTCCACGCTTTTTCTACAAAAGTGGATAAACTAAAATACTCTGAAATTGACGTGAAATCAGTAGTAAGCAATTATGTATTCACTCGCAGTCATAAAGATGCTTGGATACGATAATAATATTGTCGAGTATCTGCGTCATAATTCGTCTACAAGGTGATTCAGTGAACATTGTAAACCTTTATTTCAATCCTGTAAAATTCTCACTCTTCCATCGCTATATGTATTGCAGTGTTTGTTATATACCAAAATGAATATAGGTAATTTCCCTTTGAATATGCATTTTCACGAACACCATACGAGAAATTGTAACGATATAAGACTTGATTTATGAAGACACAAGACGACACAAAACAGTTTTTTTATATGTCTCTGAAGTTTTATAATAGCTTACCAAATTCAACTAAAAATTCAAATTATGATTAATTCAAATCATTAATTAAAAAAAATTGTTTGAACACAGTTTGTATAGCATTAACGAATATTTTAACTTGGCAAATAATTTTGTATGATTATATTTATATTGACGTTGATATGCATAATGTACTTATGTCCAAGCAATAAAGTATCTGCCTGCCTGCCTACCTATGTTACAAATTTTAGGGATGATAGAGGAGACAATTATGAAAAACGTTCATATAGGAACTTATGCACGGAAACGTTCCATTTAGTAGTTACGATTAAAAGCCCAGATATGTTTGTCAGTGTAAAAACCTAGAATCGAACTCAAGGCCATCCTTTTGAAGTTTGGTTCAGACGACATGTTCCAGCAAACGTTGGTGATTTCTCAGAAACATGGCATAAGCTAGCTGGCATTGTAAGTTATATTTTGACTGATTAATCCTTTCAACTTTTCTTGTACCTTGCTGATAAGCATTTCGTTCATGGAAGAGCAAAATGGAACAGAAGGAAAGTCGCAAGGTTTAATCAGGCAAAATATCATTTACGATGCCAACTAGCTTAATAATATTTATTTATTTATTTACCTATCTATTTACTTACGTACTTATTTATTTAAACATTTAATTTATTTATTTAAACATTTATTTATTCATTTATTTATTTAAACATTCATTCATTTATTTATTTAAACATTCATTCATTTATTTATTTAAACATTCATTCATTTATTTATTTAAACATTCATTTATTTATTTATTTATTTATTTAAAGATTCATTCATTTATTAATTTAAACATTCATTCATTTATTTATTTATTCATTTAAACATTCATTCATTTATTTATTTAAACATTTATTTATTTATTTAAACATTCATTCATTTATTTATTTAAACATTCATTCATTCATTTATTTAAACATTTATTTATTTATTTATTTATTTATTTATTTATTTATTTATTTAAACATTCATTCATTTATTTATTTAAACATTCATTCATTTATTTATTTAAACATTCATTTATTTATTTAAACATTCATTCATTTATTTATTTATACATTTATTTATTTATTTAAACATTCATTTATTTATTTATTTAAACATTCATTCATTTATTTATTTAAACATTCATTCATTTATTTATTTAAACATTCATTCATTTATTTATTTAAACATTCATTCATTTATTTATTTAAACATTTATTTATTTAAACATTCATTCATTTATTTATTTAAACATTCATTCATTTATTTATTTAAACATTCATTCATTTATTTATTTAAACATTCATTCATTTATTTATTTAAACATTCATTCATTTATTTATTTAAACATTCATTCATTTATTTATTTAAACATTCATTCATTTATTTATTTAAACATTCATTCATTTATTTATTTAAACATTCATTCATTTATTTATTTAAACATTCATTCATTTATTTATTTAAACATTTATTTATTTATTTATTTAAACATTCATTCATTTATTTATTAAAACATTCATTCATTTATTTATTTAAACATTCATTCATTTATTTATTTAAACATTCATTCATTTATTTTTTTAAACATTCATTCATTTATTTATTTAAACATTCATTCATTTATTTATTTAAACATTCATTCATTTATTTATTTATACATTCATTTATTTATTTATTTAAACATTCATTCATTTATTTATTTAAACATTCATTCATTTATTTACTTAAACATTTATTTATTTATTTATTTATTTATTTATGTATTTATTTATTTCCTACAGAATTTATCTGTTACGGTAAACAATTGTAATTAGAAGAGAAAAATTCGCTCCGGCGCACAGTGGTTCCAAACTCAAATCTGACTGGACAAAAGGTATAAAAGTTTGAACTTCAAAACAATATAAATACTGCAGTTCTATAATCCTAAATAGTCGTGTACCTATGATTCGTATTCAGTTTTCCATAAAAATTATTGTGCTCTGCGCAGGAACAGGTAGAAGTCAAGTGTTCAGCACAGACATTCTATTCTCGTTAGCATCGCCCGGCAAGTTACCTTCGGAACATCGATGTGTGAAGATATAATATATTGCCAATCCCCTTCGAGTTTCGATGAATAAAACTACAAGTATTTCCCTACATTTTTAGTGCATTGTCGAACTTTAACATTGTGTTATTTAGTTATAACACTCATTAATACACAGAGAAGTGTTCCATGAAAATTTTTAAAATTGTATTTGCTGTAGCAGGCCCGCAAAAGCAAAGGCCACAAAAGGCCACTGTCAAAGCAGGTTCAGCATTTACATTAGTTATTTAGCTATGTAATAATAAAGGTTTTGTAACCAACTTCAACCACCTTCTCCTTTTATTTATATTTTAGTGATTGTAGACGGAATTCCAAGAACAGAACTAGTTGACATTTCGTGAAAAGAAAATAATATTTTAAGAAAATTAGCCTGTGTGTGTGAGTGAGTATGTATTAATGAAAATGGTTTAGGAGATTCTGAGGGACATGATCGTAAATTAGTGCAGAAAAAGTGCTGAATTCTGAATGAAACAAAGAGCAATGGACTAATTGCCTCTACGTATTAAAAAAAATTCTTAAGGAAATACTAGGATTGTTTAAGTGTTAAAATGACTTTTTTTTTAAAATAGACTGTGTCTAGCAAAGAAAAAACAAAAATCGTCCACAAAAGCCGTTTCATGAATGTGCTGAGAAAAGTCAGAAGAGGAAGCTGAAGCCTTTGCTGGAAACACACTCGGTTGAAGAGATTGCTCTTGTCGCAGAAATGGATTTGAGATCAACATACAGGCATGATGCAGCACAAATGGTAAAGCAAGTGTTAAGTTTTTACTCAGAAAGGGTCACGATAATGAATGAAAGAAAAGAAAACAAGATCGCTTACGTAAAGAAATGGGACTTTATGTCGACATTCCCAAACCAGAATTTGGTACGACTAATGTCGAGATTAGCGCGCGGGGGTTCTTTGAAGATCCAGATTTGGCATCAGAAACTATTGGCGTCGATGAAGGCTTGATTCGGTGATTTGGAACCATCTTTAAAACCAGTGATCGTCATTTCGTAACTCGCGAATATAAAAGCAGGGGGGAGGGGTAAGGCATGATTTACATCCCCTTAGCCAACACTTGTTCATTCAACGTTAAGCAATCTGGAATTCCTTCTCTCCTACATTCCCCTTCGCTGTGTATTGCGGGCTGCATTTTATATGACGTAATCTTTGCCGACCACTGCTTAAAATAATCGCCAGTGGGTACAGTATTAATATTGGAGAGTTTGAAAAAATACTGCTTGGGCACTGTAGAATTATACATCCAGAAATATAAGTGGCATAACATGCGGCAAAGTTTGCACAAAATACTTACCCATGGTGCGCATTTGATAAAGGAAGCCGTACTTCAGTTGGGATGATGTCCGAGGAACCCCAAGAAGTCCGAAATAAAGATTACAAGAATTTCAGGGAACAAGCTTATCACGCGCGCAAATTTTGTAGAGCCGATGCGACGATGGATTTGATGGAATTTCCTCTGGCTCGATGGTAAGCAGTCTTCGTATCTAACGCCAAAAGATTAGAAAAAGTGTATCTTCTGATGTACACCTATTGAGACTGCTCCAGGATCACGATGGTGATGGTGATGATGATGATCAAGATGATGACGTTTGAAAATTAATAGAGTTAAAACTCTCTCAAATATCTGTAAATATTTCAAATGTAGGTTTATTTAACCAGAGTTAGCGGTTTTGTTAAAAATGTATTAATATGTAGGCCATTTTATTAAAAAAATTAAATGATATTTGACTCAGTATGTACAACTGTTGTGTATTTTTAGCATCTTTCACACATTAAAATCAAATAGAAAGTATATAATGCATTTGTGATTTCGTTCCAATCCCTGCGAAAATCAGTTTTGTAAAATTATTATAATTGTTTAAAATTCAACCCCTGTAAAAGGGTGGTTTATTTTATCCAATCGTAATCAGAGTTTACACGCAAATGCAAAATGCCATTTGTAACCTGTATACAAAATTTTATGAAAATCTGTTAGAAACGAGGAGAGTTATTAATTTTGTCCTACTAGATTTGTATTTGGAACCACTGTGCGGCGCCGGGGATCGAGCCGGGTCCTTGGTTCTACGTACCAAGCGCTCTAACCATTGAGCTACGCCGAAGTTCAATCCACAGCACCGGATCGAATCCTCCTCCTCTAGTGTTTTTCCCCTTTATGGCCTTACTTCAAGTTCGACATGTATGTTGATCCGAGATCCGCAGCTACTCTCGGATTATGGGTTCGATCCCCGCTTGGTTTGGTTGGGTTTTGCAGAAGTTTCTCTAACTTTAAGAGAAATATTAGCCAATTTCACGACAAAGTCTTGTATTTATCTCACCAAAATGACACACTATCATTAATTCAATCTGCGATGGATTGCGGTACAGTTGATACAACATCGTTAAATATCCGATGAAAAATAAAAAACTGAAATTATCATCTAAATACTCTGTCTTCGACAATATTATTCAGAAGTTTAAACATTTCTGATTCCTGAATGTGAAAATACTGTGTAAAATGTATACGCTTGAAGGAAGAATGCTTAGCTTACTGATAAAACGTCGTTAAATAACCGATGAGAAAAGAAAGAATAATATAAGATACAATTTTAAAGTGACACTTTACTGAAATACCTAGGCTGTGAGAATAGGCTATATTACTGTCAGTAAATTTAATAATGTCTAAGATGCACAATTTATGAATTCGAAATGTTTTTTAATAATTATCAAGAAATGTTTGGAATATTTTTACCGTTATAGGATAATGAAGTGTCGATCAGAGCGTAATCCTTAGAACACCAACCTGAAACAAAAGAAAAATTTATTTGGAAACACATACTGAAAGCAAAGTTTTATTTCTGGATACAGAATAAGTTAACGATCCAAAGCGGCCCGCAGGTGACTCTACAGCGGAACAAGCCCGAAATAGGGAAATGGAGATGATCATGGCAGAGGAACTGGAATGATGATGGCGAAATGAGTCCGAGATCTAACACCGAAAGTTACCCAGCAATTCTCCTTTAATTGGTTGAGGGAAAACCTCGGAAAAAACCTCAAACAGATAACTTATCCCAATCAGGATTTGAACCTGGGCTCGCCCATTCCGGTCAGACATGATAAACAGTTACTCCACAGCGGTGGATCAATTAAATCAGATGGATTTTTTCATAGGGAAATATGTAAAGAACCTCGTACATACATCACCTTGGAGAGAAGATCATCGACACGTTAGCTATCACAAACACGCCTGACATGATTCACCATACTTTGAAATAAAGTTGAGTATAGTCTTTAGTCCTTATTCTGCAGAGTTAATTATATTGCATTCAGACTTAAAGTACAGAAAGAAAATCTTGGTATTTGCTGCATTCTTCAAAGATAGATCAACTATTTTATTCCAACATTTTGCAAGGTATTGGAGTATGAATTCTGCAATATCTCATTCGATGATCCTGCATAAAGAGTTTAGGCTGACCATTACACTTTTACTACGCAATACTACTTTTGACCAATAAAACGGTACGAAAGGACGTCTTTCAACCAATCATGACTGCTTATCGCACAATTTTTCGCGTCCCAAGCATTTGCTTAATTTTATCGCTTCTCTAGCATTTGTTTTTATTACTACCCTAGCATTTGTTTCACTGTTTGCCATCATTTCAAACTGCACTGGTCTGTACGTCAGAAAACAGAAAATTACAAACCACTCCAGTCGATGCACAGCCGTTTCAAATATGACTAGCATTTGCATTCAAGAACAAGAATTAATAAAGATCACTGGTCATAGCTATAAATCTTCCCTGGAACCCTATTTACAAATAAATGAAGAGCACCATTCGGAAATTCTGAATAAGTTGAGGAATAAACCATGTACAGTAGTGGCAAAAAAACCGGACCGACCCTTGTAGCTGATTTCAAAGCCTTGTTCACTCCAGAGCACGATATACTGGTAACTAAGAATTTCGTGGTTCGAATCCTGCCTGGGAAGGAAACTTTTTTTGTTCCTTATTGAAATGTATTCCCAATACTTTTCGATTGCTGGTAAAATTCATGTTCTGGAAATAATAAGTTAATTAAGTAGTAAAATATCGCTGCAATCGAAAAGTATTGGGAATAAATTTGAATAAGGAACAAAAAAAAAAAAGTTTCCTTCCCAGTCAGGATTCGAACCACTAAAGTCTTAGTTACCAGTCTATCGTGCTCTAGAGTGAACAAGGCTCTGAAATCGGCTACAGGGTCGGTCCGGTTTTTTTTTTTTTTTTTTTTGCTACTAGTGTACATCAACGAGTTCCACTTCTTTTACGCACACGTCCAATATAACATCAACTGAACCACCAACCATTAAAACATTCAAATTTAAAAATTGTACTTTCAATAATTGTTCCTTTTAAAATTATTCATGTTTATTTTTTATTTCATAGTCCTTAATTAAAACTTTTCATGTTTATTTCATCATCCCTAATTAAAACTTTTCTAACACTTGTTTATATTATTTAGGTTATGTTACAGCTTCTGCTATAATTTTGGGTAGTCACGTATCAGAGATTGTTTAATACTAAGATTTATTGAAAATCATGTGTCAAGTAACTTTGATTACTGTGATCCGGATAACTCTAGTGGAATGCAACTGTTTTAATAAAAATGAATCGGCTAGCACGTCTGGCCGCGAAACCAGGTGGCCCGGGTTCGATTCCCGGTCAGGGCAAGTTACCTGGTTGAGGTTTTTTCCGGGGTTTTCCCTCAACCCAATATGAGCAAATGCTGGGTAACTTTCGGTGCTGGACCCCGGACTCATTTCACCGTCATTATCACCTTCATTTCATTCAGAAGCTAAGTAACCTGAGATGTTGATACAGCGTCGTAAAATAACATACTTAAAAAATAAAAATAAGACAATCAACAAAGCCTTCTTGACTAGTAACCGTCCACAGAGTTCAATGAAGATTCCATAGTTGGCACAACTGATAACAAGAAAACAGCAAATCATAACACACTACTGGCATCTAGCGTAAAATTTGTAATATTGAGATGGTACAATAATACATTTGAAGACAGTTGTATTTTAGTAAGTCAATTAATATTTTATTGTATTGGAGAACCGTCAACTGGGGTAACATTGGCCCATTTAGGCTAACTTTGGCCCAACAGAAAATATAAGTTTGAATTTTTTTTATCTCCCAGAAAAAGTGGTTTATGTAAGTAGTTTCAATTGTACTGTGTAGATGGAAGCTCCAGTCGGTAAAAACAATTAATAAAGAAGTTTCAAAAGTTAACACTAGGCAGCAGCACTGTTTCATGTGGATCAGCTGTTTTTTGGTGAAAAATATATTCTGGAAACTTTTGAATGGTTGAACGGTATTTTGAGAGGTAAAAATCAGGTAAGTACCAAGGAATATTATAAATATGTATGGTAAAGTAATTTAAGTTTTAAAGTTTATATATTTTTTTCCGTATTGATTGTACATTTTTAAAATGGGAAAGGTGTAAGTTTTGGTATACGAATGGGGCAACATTGGCCCACAGCAACATGGCTTGAATTATACTTTCTCACAACTTCATGCCGACAGTCCTGGAGACAGTTTCGACACATCTGTAGAAGACAATGCTGGGACTTTTGTCAGGGATTTAGAACAAAATGTGAAAGAAGGAGAATTTGCCATTGTGGAATATGATGGTCAACAGTATCCTGGCGTCGCGTCGTGAAGAAGTTGCCATCAGGTGAAGAAGAAGGTCCAATTGTTGAATGCATGACAAAGTCAATTAAAGGTTGGAAATGGCCAGCCAAGAAAGACATGTTGGTGTACAAATGGAGTGATGTAAAGACAAGAATTAATCCGCCAAAAATGTGTGGAAAGAGGGGAATATTTTCCATTCCAGAGCTTATGGAAATGTATTATAAGGTGTTCTGTAGTCTTAATTATATTGAAGTTTGTTCTATTGCAGGATGTAAGATAAAATAAAATAATTTTCATAGCAACCTTAAAATTATGTTTTATTAATAAAAATGCATTATTATTATTAAAAAAGTCATGTGTCATTGCAATGCATTATGTCATATTAGCTGGGTAAACCAGCAGTTGTTTTGGGGTATCATTGGCCCAAAATTATCCTTAATATAGCTTACTATGCTAGTTCGGAAGTTGGGCCAAAGTTACCCCATGTCAAGGTAACATTGACCCAATATTTTAAAAATATATAAACTCAGATAAAACTAAACCAAAATGTTTTAATTGCTTCAGGAGCCATTATTGCTTCATGTAGAACCCCTTATAAAAATATTCATTAAGATAAAGGAGAAAAACTCTTAAATTACAGACGTTTACTTTTAGAATGATAAAATATTTGGGTCAATATTACCCCAAGTGATGGTACTTCGTTACTTCTAATCTTTATATAGTCTACTTTCTTCTAATCATGTAATAGACAATTAAATCCCACTCGAGTTTTGATTTTCTCTAGATAAGTCAAAACCTCTAGTGGCATTACTGTTCATAAAAACTGAAATTAAACTAAAGAAAAACATCAAGATTAAAACATTTTCCAAGCTTCAATTTAGTACACACTACGAGTTTCATATCGAATGGAGCTTTAACATGAAGTATGAGACGCAAACGGGGATGGGGTATGAGAAAGCAAGTCAAAAGATACGTACTCACATAAACAAGATTGACTCCAAGAGGAGGACTCATTAGCGGAGTTCGCTGTACGGAAACATCTGAAGTTGACACGCGCAGAGATAAATGCAAGGCATTTCGAAACTACGTCATCTGATCAGAATACAGTAGGTAGTCTCTTACATAATATTTCAAACGGTTTTGAGAAGATGAGCACGATTGTGTCTGACATAAAATTGTATTCACAACGAAAGAACAAGACTCACAACTTTATATCTAGAGAACTTCCAACATTTTCACCGACTAATGTTGCTGGCTTAACTGTCTAGTTAGAAGTAGACACAGAATAATAATAATAATAATAATAATAATAATAATAATAATAATAATAATAATAATAATAAGCATAATAAATACAATTTTGAAACCATCGTTAGAGATATACAAGAATCAAAATTATATGAAACTCTTGCCCAACCAGTTCCATCTTACGGATACGGCAATAAGCACACCCGATTTCTTAACCCTTAAATTGGCAAAGCGTCATATCTCACACTAGTTTATTATACCTTGCCGGACCGTAACGAAAACAACTATCGCAATGTCCATATTTTGTATGTTGTACAATATTACTGTATTGTGAAATTTTAATTTTCCTACCATTTTTTTTCTATTCTTCTATTAAAATTATAGTATACTAGCTGAAGGCACCCGGCGTTGTCCAGGTTGTCATTTTTTGCTTCTTTTTTTAAATTGAACTGGTTGTTAGACTATTTGGAAATCTCAGAAACTTAACTATAGACAACCAAAATGAATTGTCTTTAATAAGCTTTACGTGAATTAATGAACTTCTTATCCAAAGGCCTGAAAGGATTAACTCAATTAAAAAAAAACTGCAGATCAGGCAACGAAAGAAAACATTTTATCACGTGCCTGTATTTCAAATAATAGTACATTATGCAACGAGCCTATAATGATGGTAATTAAGAAGTGAGTACGGATATTTATGAAACGAGCGCAAGCGAGTTTCATAATTTTCATACGAGCTTCTTAATTACCATTATAGGCGAGTTTCATACGACTTTTTATGCTCGACCATATTTCTAACTTGATATTATTAATTTTAATTGTATCTGATCTTCAGCAATGTTCCGTATGTTGTGAGATGTACGCAGACGCGAAAGTATTGATTTTTTCCGAGGAACAGATATCCATATTGACCTTGCTAGGCCATAAGAACCTACAGTGATAACATTGAAATTAAATTAGACATTGAAAAACGAGATGACAAATTGAATTTATTTGAATATTATTTACAATTAACGCTAATTATTATAGTAACAGAACGTAACCTTCTGCGACAGTATTAGATTTCCAGCCTCCGTGACTTTTCGCTAATTCTCTTTCGATTGCATATCCGAGAATAATCGATACTTGCGGTTTTATGACGGTAGAAAGCTGGCCTGTCATTGGCTGAACAGTTGTAACCTGAGTCGTCATTGGCTGAAAGACCTGACCTTTAATGAGTAGGTGTACTTTAATGACATGCATTAAAGGTCTGTTACCAGGTGTATAATTACTACGTTTCGGCATGGTCGAGCATAAATGTTTTTTAATTTGTATGTATATATGATATATATATATTTATTTATTTATTTAATATGGCGTAGTTAAGGCCTCCAGGCCTTCTCTTCCACATCACCAGAAATACAAACAAAACAATAAAAAAATCAAACTATAAATAAAGTGAAACTAAACGAACATAATAGGTTACAGTCACACAAACTTTAAATGAATTAGGATTGTCTTGAATTTCAGTAAAATAAAACTATTCCTCGGTTTCTATAGGCCCACTTAGCATTGTATCAGTGTTCTACAGATCTTACATTTTATCTCTGTCGATCAGTGACTGTTAAATTTCAAGTGGCTTTTCTTAGTCATGGGAGTCAACGTATTAAAAAGCACTACAACCTTTCTGTCGTCTCCTTTCGTCCCCCGCAAATGTGACGTCTACAGAGGCAGAGATAATATAATTATAAGATTTGTACATTGATCTGAAGCTGTGCATTTCACGTAATTTCATGTCTGTGTGTGCTTTCACACAGACAGCTGACGATAAACAGGGAATTCCCTTTTTTTCCAGTCTAAACCCGTTGAGGTGTCATCGAGAGCCAGGATTTATCTTTCTATCGGTCGTACCAAAGAATCACTATATTATATGTATATAATATTATAATTTAATTTATATTGGAAGATTTTTTTACCCCTTGACAGCTATACACCTATTTTTTTTAATGTGACGTGAAAAACTATATCTCACAAATTCAGAACATATATGAATTCTTATGTTATACACAGAATACTAATACAATATAAACTCGCAATAAGTCATTTTTTAATATAAAGACTAATATTCTGAGAGACGTATACCGTTTTTTTTTTATAGAAATTAAGAGATTGTTATTTCCACAACGCTTCACATACTACAATGGCAACGTGATTATATAGTTAGAATTTCGCAGTAACACATTTTCGGACATGAACAACAATATTTTGAAATACGTATATTTTAGAATTAATACAGTGTTATTTTCAGTCGACTTACGTACATTCACATACTATATTAGCAATATGACAAAAGTATCATTGAATTGCTTTTTGGTGTGTGTAATTTTTTTCCTACTTCTTTGTATAAAATATAGTTAAGAATGTGAAAAACGTGGAGATTTTTAAGGTAATATCTGCAAACTTTGAGCGACTGTCTTTGAGCTTAATTTTTAATATGGCCATTATAATTAATGCTAGTCGCAGACTAGATGACAAAAGCTTCTAAAAAGCTAATAATAATAATAATAATAATAATAATAATAATAATAATAATAATAATAATAATAATAATAATAATAATAATAATAATAATAATAATAATAATAATCTATACTAATAATAAATCTGTAGCCGAAATTTTTCTGGTACTTTTCGATTTTCCAATAATAATTGGTCCTAACATATATAATTAACCACCCTGAAACCGAAAATCGCTTTTTTGAAATTTTTGTTTGTATGTATGTCTGTCTGTCTGTCTGTCTGTCTGTCTGTTATCTTTTCACGCGATAATGGCTGAACGGATTTCGATGAAAATTGGAATATAAATTAAGTTCGTTGTAACTTAGATTTTAGGCTATATGGCATTCAAAATACATTAATTTAAAAGGGGGGTTATTAGGGGGCCTGAATTAAATAAATCGAAATATCTCGCTTATTATTGATTTTTGTGAAAAGTGTTACATAACAAAAGTTTCTTTCAAATAATTTCCGATAAGTTTTACTCCTTGAAAAATTTTGATAGGACTGACATTTAATGAGATAAATGAGTTTTAAAATTAAAATAACTGCCATCTAAGGCCGTGTAATGAATTAAAAAACAAATCGCTTCGTGTATAAGGGGCCTTGGACAGCAACAATCGAAAGCTATGAATGATAGCCTACAGACAATGTTTCTGTGTGTGTATGAAGTAATATCGGAAGCTAAATTAACCGATTTGTATAATTAATTAATATTTCACCATTGGAAAGTGTAGTTTCTCTAGATGGACATAATGCTATAATGTTATTACAGTAACTTCTGATAAGTTATAATACTGTATAATATAATATAATATAATATAATATAATATAACATAACATAACATAACATAATATATGTAATGTAATATTATATAATATAATTTAAGTTATTTGAAGTGTTCACAACCATAGTGGGACAAACGCCATTTACTGAATACGTAGAAAACAAGGATTTAAATTAAGTTATTACCATAATTCAATGGAAACCTATAACAAGTAAAATAAAGTATACACATTAAATATAAATGATGTCAATCTTCATTAAACTATAGTTGCATGTAACAAAAATTAGAAACATGTTAAAGGAATTGTCATTGCACCAAATGAGTGTCTCTGGACCAAAACGATCGCATTTTAATTATTTGAATGCAATTTAAACTAAGTAACATATTAAACTATGTATATGTTATATTACCGGTTGTTCTGTATGGTTGTGAAACTTGGACTCTCACTTTGAGAGAGGAACAAAGATTAAGCGTGCAAATCAAGATTTTCAGGTATAACTCCCTGTAAAGTTGATTTGAATAATTTCGAGGGAAAAATTGTTCCGGAGCCGGGTATCGAACCCGGGACCTTTGGTTTAACGTACCAACGCTCTACCACTGAGCTACTCGGGAACTCTAACCGACACCGATCCAATTTTTCCCTCTATATCCACAGACCTCAAAGTGGGCTGACAACCGTCAAGCAACCAACTTCGAGTGCACACTAACTCCGTGTGACTTAAATTGTGGTTTTCTGTTAACGAACAGTGACGTGTATTATGCAAATCAAGATTTTCAGGTATAACTCCCTGTAAAGTTGATTTGAATAATTTCGAGGTTGGTTGCTTGACGGTTGTCAGCCCACTTTGAGGTCTGTGGATATAGAGGGAAAAATTGGATCGGTGTCGGTTAGAGTTCCCGAGTAGCTCAGTGGTAGAGCGTTGGTACGTTAAACCAAAGGTCCCGGGTTCGATACCCGGCTCCGGAACAATTTTTCCCTCGAAATTATTCAAAGATTAAGGATGTTTGAGAATAAGGTTCTTAGGAAAATATTTGGGGCTAAGAGGGATGAAGTTACAGGAGAATGGAGAAAGTTACACAACGCACAGTTGCATGCATTGTATACTTCACCTGACATAATTAGGAACATAAAATCCAGACGTTTGAGATGGGCAGGGCATGTAGCACGTATGGGCGAATCCAGAAATGCATATAGAGTGTTAGTTTGGAGACCACAGGGAAAAAGACCTTTGGAGAGGCCGAGACGTAGATGGGAAGATAATATTAAAATGGATTTGAGGGAGGTAGGATATGATGGTAGAGACTGGATTAATCTTGCACAGGATAGGGACCAATGGCGGGCTTATGTGAGGGCGGCAATGAGCCTACGGGTTCCTTAAAAGCCAGTAAGTAAGTAAGTATTAAACGATGTATCCTTCTCTCAAACACGAATGTTCCCTGGATCAAATGTCCTATTTTAATTATGTAATTACTTTACATTTATTTCTAACGGGTGCAGCGGAGCGCACGAGTACGGCTAGTAATAATAATAAAAGGTAAAAGGTAAAGGTATCCCCGTAACATGCCATGAAGGCACTTGGGGGGCATGGAGGTAGAGCCCCATGCTTTCCATGACCTCGGCACTAGAATGAGGTGGTGTGGTCGGCAACACGCTCTGACCGCCTTTTACCCCCTGGAAAGACCTGGTACTCAATTTTATAGAAGGCTGAGTGAACCTTGGGGCCGTTCTGAAAGTTTGGCAACGAGAAAAAATCCTGTCACCACCTGGGATCGAAACTCGGACCTTCCAGTCCGTAGCCAGCTGCTCTACCAACTGAGCTACCCGGCATAATAATAATAATAATAATAATAATAATAATAATAATAATAATAATATACTGAAATAGCCACCGGAGTGGCTCAATCGGTCAAGGCGCTTGCCTGCCGGTCTGAAGTTGCGCTCGGGCGCGGGTTCGATCCCCGCTTGGGCCGATTAACTGGTTGGGTTTTTTCCGAGGTTTTCTCCCGCCCGTAAGGTGAATGCCAGGTAATCTATGGCGAATCTCGGCCTCACTCGCCAAATATCATCTCGCTATCACCAATCTCATCGACGCTAAATAATCTAGTAGTTGATACAGCATGTTAAATAACCTACTATAAAAAATATAGCGAAATTAGATCACTCGATAGTAAAGCACTGGACAGGCATTTCAGAAGTCTCGGGTTCTATCCCTGGTGTTGACTAATTGGTTGAGGTTTATTCCGCGGGTTTTCCTCTACTGTATGTAATTAAATTTCAGTTAAATAAAGCCCCATGCCAGATTCGACACCAATTACCAGGAACTAATAGATGTAGCACAGCAGCAACAAGCATCCCTAACAATAAAACTACAGGCAATTCATTATATGTAAAAGCTAATGCGACTGCAAATAAATAAATAAATTAAATTAAATAATTTAAATGAAATAACTGAAGTAAATAAAATAAATTATGTAAATAAAATAACTTAAAAAATAACTTATATAAATAAAATAAATTATGTAAATAAAATAAATTATGTAAATAAAATAAATTAAATAAATAAAAGAACTTCAGTAAATAAAATAACTTACGTAAATGAAATTAATTATGTAAATAAAATAACTTAAGTAAATAAAATAAATTATGTAAATAAAATAAATTAAGTAAATAAAATAACTTAAGTAAATAAAATACCTTAAATAAATAAAATAAATAAATAAAATAGTTAAATAAAATAATTAAATAATTAAAATAAATAAATAAAATAAATAAATAAAATAGTTAAATAAATAAAATAATAAAATAATTAAAATAAATTAATAAATAAAATTAATAAAATAAATAAATAAAATTAATAAATAGAATAAAAAATAAATTTAATTAATTAATTAAATAAATTAATTAAATTAATTAATTAATTAAATCAAATTAAATAAATTAATAAATAAATTGATAAATAAATTAAATAAGTTAATAAATAAATTAAATAAGTAAATTAATTAAATAAATAACTTAAATAAATAAATAAAATACATACATACATACATACATACATACATACATACATACATACATACATACATACATACATACATACATACATACATACATACAAAAATAAATCTGAAAGATAATAATACTTACTTACAAATGGCTTTTAAGGAACCTGAAGGTTCATTGCCGCCCTCACATAAGCCCGCCATCGGTCCCTATCCTGTGCAAGATTAATCCAGTCTCTATCATCATATCCCACCTCCTCATATCCATTTTAATATTATCCTCCCATCTACGTCTCGGCCTTCTCAAATGTCTTTCCCTCCGGTCTCCCAACTAACACTCTATATGCATTTCTAGGTTACCCATACGTGCTCCATGTCCTGCCCATCTCAAACGACTGAAAGTCAGATTTGCATAATACACGTCACTGTTAGTTAACAGAAAACCACAATTTAAGCCACATAGAATTTGTGTGCACTCAATGTTGGTTGGTTGCTTGATGGTTGTCAGCCCACTTTGCGGTCTGTAGATATAGAAAGAAAAATTGGATCGGTGTCTGGTAGAGTTCCTGGGTAGCTCAGTTGGTAGAGCGTTGGTATGTTTAACCAAAGGTTCCGGGTTCGGTATCTGGCACCGGAACAATTTTTCTCTCGAAATTATACAAATCAACTTTCCAGGAAGTTATACCTGAAAGCTCGATTTGTCTGGATTTAATATTCCTAATTATGTCAGGTGAAGAATACAATGCAAATAATAATAATAATAATAATAATAATAATAATAATAATAATAATAATAATAATAATAATATTAATAATAATAATAATAATAATAATAATAATAATAATAATAATAATATCAACCTCCTCTTACTAAAACTACAGTTAGGTCATAACTGTGAACGATAATCAAACACATTGCTGGAATTTTAATTAACACTGATATTGCGTAGGTGTAAGTAATATCCGAAATTTTATGGTTTCCTCCATTTCAACCATAAATGATTGTCAGAAGATATAAATGATAGTGAGAATTACGCTATCTTACACGTTTTATATTACCTACTATTTTTCTCGTAATATTTTAAAATGCATATTTTAATGAAATAAATCGTTATCTGTACAGCTCTACATTGAAATGTTATGTTTTGGAGCCTATTGGGACTTTAACGAAAATATGTATTATTATTATTATTATCATTATTAAAACATCACCATTTAAGAGATGAAGTCCACACCTGTGGAGTAACGGTTAGCGCGTCTGTCCTCGAAACCAGGTGGCCCGGGTTAGATTCCCGGTCGGGGCAAGTTACCTGGTTGAGGATTTTTCCAGGGTTTTCCCTCAACCCAATATGAGCAAATGCTGGGTAATTTTCGGTTCTGGACCCCGGACTCATTTCATCGGCATTATCACCTTCATCTCATTCAGACGCTAAATAACCAAGATGTTGATAAAGCGTCGTAAAATAACCTACTAAAAAAAAAGAGATGAAGGATGGGTGGTGCGGAGAAAAATTCTTTCCGGCACCGGGACTCAAACTCGGGTTTTCAGCTCTACTTGCTGACGCTTTTTCCACTAACCCACATCGGATTCCAGTCCCGATGGCGGACTGAATTCTCTCCGTATGCTACACGGAAATATAATATTATTTATTTACTTATTTATTTACTTATTTACTTATTTAATTATTTACTTATTTACTTATTTATTTACTTATTTACTTATTTATTTATTTACTTATTTATTTATTTACTTCTTTATTTATTTATTTACTCATTTATTTACTTATTTATTTACTTATTTAAGTATTTACTTATTTATTTACTTATTTATTTATTTATTTATATACTTATACACTTATTTACTTACTTATTTATTTATTTATTTAACCTGGTAGAGATAAGGACATCAGGCCTTCTCTTCCCCTCTACCAGGGGATTACAACTGCAATGTACTTCGGTACATCACAATAATACCATTTAAGAGGATTCTTATAAAATTAAAACAGGCGAATATAATAAAATTACTAATCTAAAAAGTTGTAACTATTTATAACCGCATTTTCCGTTATAATGCATTCAGACTCTTGCAAAACAAAGAGATTCTCCATTTCACCCGTTCATAGAACGTAAAACAATCAGCAGTTCTCTATATTACGTGAAACGAAACCAATAAGGTAACCTACAATGTATACTCGTATTTGTTTCTTTTGCACTCGTACAAAAATGTTTGAGTAGATGACTTTCATTTCCAAGTACATTTCTGTGACCTCTTAATAAAATGAATCTCTCAAATGGATGTACCAAATTTTTTTTGGTTAAAAATTGGTCGATGGAGAGGAAGGAGACGCACAGACATCTAATAAGGTGGATGGAGAATGTATATGTACTCCCTTTTACAGTTGAACATTTCATCCAGTTTTGTGGGTGGTAAGTTTTTCTTTATTCTCTTGCTTTTCGTTTGGATTTTCCATCCTGCGAACGAAATGAGAGTACTGCAACTCCATGTCCATTACCGGACTTTTATTACCAGCCATGCTCACTTCTTTACGTAATTATTGGAAGTGCAGTGGACGAGAAACCTTCGGGAAGTGGTGACCGAGCCATCTGGGACCACTAGGAATCTGAGGTCTGCCGACCAAAGCCAGAGCGAAAGAAAGAAACAGCGACAACTCTGTTGACAATCCTTACCATGTCGCTCAACACTCAATGTGAGTACAATAGAATAGGAGTTAGTAATTTTTTTACTGATTTATTTACTTATTTATTTGCTTATTGATTTATTTATTTATTTACTTATTTATTTATTTACTTATTTATTTATTTATTTATTTATTTATCTATTTATTTACTTATTTTTATTTATTTATTTAATTAGCTAGCTAGTGAGTACAAATCTATACTAATAATAAATCTGTAGCCGAAATTTTTCTGGTAATTTTCGATTTTCCAAAAATAATTGGTCCTAACATATATAATTAACCACCCTGAAACCGAAAATCGCTTTTTTGAAATTTTTGTTTGTATGTCTGCCTGTCTGTCTGTCTGTCTGTCTGTCTGTCTGTCTCTGTCTGTCTCTGTCTGTCTGTCTGTCTGTCTGTCTGTCTGTCTGTTACCTTTTCACGCGATAATGGCTGAACCGATTTCGATGACAATTGGAATATAAATTAAGTTCGTTGTAACTTAGATTATAGGCTATATGGCATTCAAAATATGTTATTTGAAAGGGGGGTTATAAGGGGGTCTGAATTAAATAAATCGAAATATCTCGCTTATTATTGATTTTTGTGAAATATGTTGCATAACAAAAGTTTCTTTAAAAATGATTTCTGGTAAGTTTTATTCTGTGAACAATTTTGTTATGACTGATATTTAATGAGAAAAATGAGTTTTAAAATTAACATAACTGCCATCTAAGGCGGTCTATTGAAATAAAAAACAAATGACTTCGTCTATAAGGGGTCTTGGACACAACAATCGAAAGCTATGAAACATAGCCTACAGACAATGTTTCTGTGCTTGTATGAAGTAATATCGGAAGGTAAATTAACCGATTTGTATAATGAATTATTATTTCATCATTGGAAAGTGTAGTTTCTCTGGATGGACATAATGCTATAATGTTATTACAGTAACTTGTGAGTGAATTGAGGACAGGTAAGATTAAAATAGCTTCTTATGCACAGAAAACTTGATAGGTTATTCTGTATATTCATTTCCTGTGTTTCTTATAATAATGTTTATGAACATATTCATTTTTATCTCATAGAATTAACGAACAACGAGAGTGTATTGATTTAGTATGCAGTAATAGTACGTTAGCTTAGCAATCCATTATTTTATAATTCAAATTTTAACTATGCTCAATTGAATCGTGTTAAAATACATAAAATACATATGCAATAAATGCAATGCAAAAAAATTGGGTAATGAGCCAAGCAGATTATGTTGCGCTGTTGTAAAAGTTATTCCTCCTGAGATTCAAGAGCTCCCACAACAAATTAAAAACTTTCTAATTTGAGTACATCCGTTATCAACACAGTTTTTCATAATATAATATAATATAAACATAATAATAAATCTGTAGCCAAAATTGTTCTGTTAATTTTCGCTTTTCCAAAAATAATTGGTAATAATAATTAAGAAACATGTTAAAGGAATTGTCATTGCACCAAATGAGTGGTCTCTGGATCAAAATGATCGCATTTTAATATTTTAAATACAATTTAAATTAAGTAACATATTAAACGATATATCCTTCTATCAAACAAGAATGTTCCCTGGATCAAATGTCCTATTTTAATTATGTAATTACTTTATATTTATTTCTAACGGGTGCAGAGGAGCGCACGGGTACGGCTAGTTACATTAATAAAACAAAAATGTTTCTAGCCACTACCGTAAGAGCCAGTCTCGTGTACGGTGTGGTCTTAGTCAATAATATAACATAAAATTTACAAGGACAGTTTACTAAATACAGTAAGTAACTTAATTCAAACCAATAAATACAACACAAGAGCAAGAATGAAGAAGAAAGAGAAAAAGAGAGAAAAATACACATTTAATATAAATTGACAATCCGACAGAAGCCAGTGATATTCAATAAAAACATAAATATAGTCGACAGAAATAAAAGGTAAGAAAATACATTTGTTAATATTATGTATCATGGATAATTTTACAAATCTCTTTTTTAAAAGCTTCAATTTTAAAATATTTCAAATTTGGAATGGTTTGCAATTTTATTATAAAGTCTTGGGCCGAAACTAGCACCATGTTTAAGAGCTGCACTTGTATAACATTTAGGCTCAATTAATGGGAAAGTAGACTTTTGTCTTGGAGTACGATATTCACGTCGATTAGATTTATGTTTTATTTGATTTCTGTGGTAGTAAGTTAGTAAACTATATTTATAAATTTCTTCAATAGTTAATACATTAAAATCTTAAATTTGTTGGGTAATCCATATTTTTAGTCAGACAAATTTTTATTAACCTTCTGTGTAATAAAATTAATGGATTAAGTACAGATGATGCTACTCCGCCCCAATTTATTATACCATATTTTATTAATGATTGTACCAAAGCTAAAAATATTATTCTCAATGCTTCCTTAGTGATAAAATTTCGAAGTATTAATTCCTCTTCTTTCGTAATGATGATGATATTTTGACAGGACACTGTTTCCAGTTCATCTTCGTAACCTTCGATAATTTTAAATCCCTGTATTAGTTTAAAGAAAAATTATCCTAACTTTACGCCTTCAGTAACCTAAAGCTAACTACAATTTAAAATTTACTTAACCAATTGAACATGGCGTAAAAAATAAAAAAGACAGTAAAATTGCAATCAAGATTAAATGGATGTCTTTCATAAAAAGTAGTTCCAAATAAAAATGTATTCACCAAATTCCGCTCCTGAAAATATCAAATACTGAAAATATTTACGCATGAACCTTGCATTATGATCTTAATAAATAAACATCATGTTCGGAGTAAAATTTTATTACAACTGTTCGGCCTTGAAGTCTGGATATTACAATGCGTTCGCTTACATAATGTAGGTCGACCGGGCGACGCGCGACCGGCACAAAGGCAATGCAACACACGGCAAACTTCCCACGTGTTCGGCAATCTAGTTGTCTCCTGTAGGAGTTGTGTTCACGTTAGATTGTGTGTTATTCTTCTGATTGTGTTAGTGAAGTGTCTAGATATAGTAATCTTGAAGTAGATGTTAGATATGGTTAGATTTTGTGTTTTTCTTCTTCATTACTAGAGTCGAGGCGGACCGAGGGGAAAACCATGAGGCACATTGTTTACAAAAAGAAGTGAAGGCCCCCTTCCACTTACAAGCAAATATTCTGATGGGGGCAGAAAAAAAAGTTAATTTTTTTTTTTTACAATATTATGTTGATAATGTCAAAAGAAGTACTTACACAAATTTTGGCCACTTGATCGCAATTACCTGGCCGTCCACAAAGTGATTTTCTCTGGGGTCATTTACAGAAAAAAAGCACAATTGCATGGAAAGATTTATTGAAACAGATACAGCAATTGTTGCACTATTTACCAACATATCCCCCACTGAAATTGAGACATTTATTATACCATGAGATCAATTTTTGTATCCTTGTATCGTAGAAGTCAGCTGCCTGAGATCGGAACCAGCGTTTGACAGCAGTATGCACACCTCTGTCGATCCCACGATATAACAAATGTCTCAATTCGGGTGGGAATGTGTTGAAAAATAACTCAACAATTGCTGTGTCAATAAATATTTCCAATGAAATTGTGTTTTCTTTCTGTTAACGGCCCCTGGCGAACTTATTTTTTAAGGCCCTCGTGTTTGAAGTCAAGTGGCCAAAATTTGTATAAGTAGTTCTTTCGACATTATTACCTTGCTGAAAGAAACAAATTTAACATTTTTATCTGCCCCCATCAGAATGTTTGGTTTTTAGCGGAATCGAACCGAATCTAATCGAAAAGAAAAGCCTACTGCCGCTCATATCTAGTGGAATCGAACCGAGTAGTACTTTTGTGTTTTGTCATACAAAAGAGAATAATTCTGCACAATATTATTAGTAATTTTTCTTCGTCCATATTAAATTGTGATTTTTGTATATGTACTATTTCAACAATAACTTTCAATATGGGTAGTAAACAAATTAAGCTATACCGAGAATGGATGTGGTTCATTTGTTTTTTCACGAAGGCTTCACGAGAACTTACGATCATACCCGAAACAAGAAATTCTGTTCAGGCAGTGGAATAAATATTCTAGCTTTTGAATTCTGTTCTGTTCGAGTAAAATAAGTATGGTAAATGAAAACTCCTGCATAATTAAAAAGATTCTTTCCTCAACAGTATCCGAACCCTCAATTTTTTAGTCTACGAGCAAGCACGCTACAGAATGCCTGTGATAAATTATCATAATCGGTATTGTCGTACTGTGTCTTTTTTAATAATAACTAGACATTAATTTGATCGCATTTTCTGATTAATGTCATGCTTTTTGCATTAGTTGTGAAATACAGGCTGGATCAAAAGTCTGGAACCATATAAATATCTTCCACATGCTTGATTTTCGATTACTATAGGTGTTACCAGTATTTGTAAGACCAATGGCGAAGTGCATCAACATTGATTAAAAACGCAGTAATCATAGATTACGAAACGATGGTTAAACAGTAGCCGTGGTTAGAATGTAATTTATGTGCACCATTCATAATCACCGATTACTAAAACATGGCTAGCTGACATCTCATTTAACCAGAGTAAAGTCTATGATGGTACATTGTTTCTACAAACTGACTAAAGGAAAGCATCCATACCGCTGCAAAGACAATAGTCAAAGTCTAAAGACGACTGCGCTCACTATGTTCTACATCGAAATGAACGTATCCTACATTTTCGCGTTGCATTTGTTTGCCTTTGGGCGCTGTTATATTTGTGAGTTCCATTTCTTTGTTTTTCAGTACTTTTAGGTTAAAATCGTACAAAATGGAAAATTGAATCCAAAAATGATATATCCCAATGTTAGGTTGAAGTATCGATAGACTTAATTACTAGATTTAAATGTAGGCCTATTATATAAAAAAGATGGAATATCCATAAAGGAAAAGGATGCAGAAAATTGGTAGGAATGTGTGTACGATCTTGGACTACACCAGGAAATTGTGCATTATCCTAAGATCCATCCATAACCTCTCTTTGTTCAGCCAGTGACATAGAGAAAGAGATACTGGTATTCGAGTATTCCCTCTTAAAATACAGAAAATAATAGTTACATAGAATCGTAATATAAGCAGCCGATCCGTAGGAGAAATATGATTGTTCTTGTGTTATTTCAATTGATCCATTTGTAGATTTTGATAAACGAAATCCCTCCTGAAATTTTCTGTCACCTAATTGCTTGCAAGAATTCTCTCTTTCCACTAAAGAACCTTCACGCTCATGCTCTATCCAAGTAATTCAAGTACTGCACAATAATAATCGTCTTCGAAATAATCACCTGTGGTTATGGCCGCCATTTTGCTTTACTTGCTCTATTAATCGCTGGTTATCTCCTTTAACCGCTCATATTTGGCCGGTTAGAGATTACTGTGGTTAACTTCCTATTTAAGTCGTAACCGAGGTCGATCCACCGTAAAAATGCTTAATCGGGGATTAGGTCACAATTTTAACCGATGGTTACACTAACCGACGTTGATGCACGTGGGCACAAATGCTCTACCAGTGACACATTAGATCCCAGCCCTCAGCTATTTATAATGCCGCCATTTTGAATGCAACTTCGAAATTTTAAATAGAAAGGGGATCATGTAGGTACTAAAAATCATGTGAAATTTTCTGAGAAAAAATAGTGCAATACGTTTTGAGATATCTCTAATTCGTATCAAGTTATTTAAATATAACTGTAATAATGACACAAACATTAGTTACTGCATCTACAGTTATTTTGTAACATGATACGGTACTAAGGAGGCTTTGGAAAGGGTGTTTTTATGCAATTCTGGTAATAAAGTTTTCCTGCTTTACTGTTTGGTTAACCTGTGACAGTTTCAATGCATTGTTGTGATTATTTTAAGCTTTCCTATAACAAATTTCTAGATTTTTGTGATGACATTATCGAAAGAGGAAAGAATTAATATCATTCTTCTTTCTGGTGGGTTAAGCCATAGAAATGTTGCAGCAGACTGAACGAACAGTTCCCTGGACATTGGATTGGTCGACATAGACCAGTAGAATGGCCGGCCAGATCTCCAGATTTAACACCCCTTGTTTTTTTTTCTTTTGGGGTAACATAATGAGCTTGGTCGAGTGAAGAGAAAATTGAGAATATGGAACATTTAAAGAAAAGTATCATTGAAGCCTGGCTAAAGTCAGAGCATTTATTTTTATTTGAGGGCAGTTTGGCCAAGATTTTTTGTCTACTCTTACGTTTGTCCTATGGAAAACTTGTCCAGAAGGACATTTCGTCCAATTCACATTAGTCCAATATGAGATTTCACCCAAAATAAATTAGTTCAATATAAAATTTTAACCAATCTAAATTTAATTTGCATGTATCTTATATCATCATATTAAATTCTATACAATGGTGAAACTAATGAATTAACTTAATCTTCCTCAATTACTTCTCCTGTAGAGTTTATTTTCAAACGATATGAGATTGATCGCAGGTATGTTGAGATCCGGTTTTCAGCCTTGTATTGGGGATATTGCTGTGCTAAGGAGAAAATGTGCTCTTGGTTGTTCACTGGAGCCCTAATGTTCCTTTGGCCTCCAAGAAGGCGTGTGTCATCCTGTTCATTCTGCCTCTGCTAATCCTTCAGGAAGTCTGTGACTCTCCAAAGCGATGGATGTGGAGTCAATAATAATTTCGAAGGTGAAGCATTTGTTTCCCTCTGGCACTCAGAATTTCTGCCATATTCAGAACTGAAAATTTGAATGATTAGAAGTTATTTAAAAAATTTGAAGTTAATGTGGAAACAAAAATTTTAAATCATTGTAGAAACAGAATGACAAATGTGTCTGTTTTATTGACTTACTATTACAAGAGATAAAAGTATAAGAAACTTATAGGATTGGACGAAATATCCTTCTGAACGAGACAAGTTATGAACAAAATTGATACATTGGACGAGATTTGGGTTGGACGAAAGAGAAACAACGAAATGTCCAGGAAGCTTTTTTTCTTCAGGGACTGTACACTAGAGAGGAGTGAAAATATGAAGTTTATGGAATCAAAATGTAATACCAGGGAAAAGTTGTGGTTTGATATCATAAAGAACAATGCAAAATATTTTTTCTCTAGCTTAATATTTCCTTACCTTTTATAGCAACTCTTTCTGAAATCTCTCCAACAGAGTAGGTTCTTTTGATTTGAAGTCAGGTTTTAATTCAATTTTGACCATAGATAACATTTCATTACATTGTCCACACCTGTGGAGTAATGGTTAGCGCGTCTGGTCGTGAAACCAGGTGGCCCGGGTTCGATTCCCGGTCAGGGCAAGTTACCTGGTTGAGGTTTTTTCCGGGCTTTTCCCTCAACCCAATATAAGCAAATGCTGAGTAACTTTAGGTGCTGGACCCCGGACTCATTTCACCAGCATTATCACCTTCATCTCATTCAGACTCTAAATAACCTGAGCTCTTGATAAAGCGTCGTAAAATAACCTACTAAAATAAAAAAATCATTACGTCATGATAGGTAGGTAATTGTCATGGGTTCAGTCCCTCCGGCATTTCGAATACAGGGCAGAAGACCAGATTTCTTCTCTTGAGTAGAGCCATTGTTCTGATTTAAATACCCTGCAGTATAAGAATAATACATTTTATGCTCGACCATGCCGAAATGTAGTAATTATACACCTGGTAGCAGACCTTTAATGCATGTCATTAAAGTACACCTACTCATTAAAGGTCAGGTCTTTCAGCCAATGACGACTCAGGTTACAACTGTTTAGCCAATGACAGGTCAGCTTTCTACCGTTATAAAACCGCAAGTATCGATTATTCTCGGATATGCAATCGAAAGAGAATTAGCGAAAAGTCACGGAGGCTGGAAATCCAATACTGTCGCAGAAGGTTATGTTCTGTTACTATAATAATTAGCGTTAATTGTAAATAATATTCAAATAAATTCAATTTGTCATCTCGTTTTTCAATGTCTAATTTAATTTCAATGTTATCACTGTAGGTTCTTATGGCCTAGCAAGATCAATGTGGACATCTGTTCCTCGGAAAAAATCAATACTTTCGCGTCTGCGCACATCTCACAGCATACGGGACATTGCTAAAAAATTAATAATATCAAGTTAGAAATATGGTCGAGCATAAAAAGTCGTATGAAACTCGCCTATAATGGTAATTAAGAAGCTCGTATGAAAATTATGAAACGAGCTTGCGCTCGTTTCATAAATATTCATACTCACTTCTTAATTACCTTCATTATAGGCTCGTTGCATAATATACTATTAATTATATATATAGTAATTATATCATACCTAAGAGTTTTGTGATTATTCCCAATTTTCTTATAAATTGAGGTTTCTGTGACACTTCAAGATGAAATAACAGGGGACCAAAAATATGCACAGTCTTTTAACATGTATTTTTAAAGTATTTTCCTGGTATCCTGTTCAGATTAAACACTAGAGAATGTTCTCTCATTAAAAAGTCTGAACCTCCAAATTCAACCCCAACTTAGAGTCTTCCAAATAAAATTTAAATATGTGATCTTACAGCAATGCACTAGCTATATAATGAAAGACAAAATAATAGAACAAATACAGAAAAAGGCAAAAAAAAAATATGATTTTAAGAAACTTCAAAACCCTTGGGGCACCTCAAAAATTAAATACAGTAACTCCATGTTTTTCGCATTCCTAATTTAAGTGAAAAGACAGATTTTTGCAACTATTACATTCAGAAAAAAGATAGTAATAAAAAACAATTTCATATATAGATTCACTCCATCCTACTGTACAACTCTTGCTCTACCATACCGTGCAATGTACAGTACATTGTCTTATAAGATCTGATAATATGATTGTAGAACAGATTTTTTTTACAACTTCATTGTTATCCTCTATACCAATATTTCGTTCTCGCTGAATAGTCTGAACAGCTCTGTAAAATAATTCAATACAGAATTTTATTATGCCGTGCTTAAATGTGTGTATCTTGTTTCGTCAAACGCTTTAAACGAGCTTGTGTGAGGATTCCATTTTGATTTCACCTGACTACACGGGATGAATATCGACGTTCATATCACAAAGCAGCGTTATAGACTGAAAGGCAGTAATTTAATCAATCGATTTGTTGTACCCGCGCGGAGTAGCTGCTGCTCCTATTGCAAACCTAAGCTCCACGGTTCATATGATTTCCATCTTGAAACGTTTCCTTCAAAATATACTTTACATAAAGCTCTATAGACGTATTCTTTACTTTGTATTCGAAATGTAGTCTGTTTATACCTATATAGATACGCTTCTTCCTTCGTCATATTTAAAACTTCCTCCTTTTCTATCGACTAACATTCCAATGCGGTGTGAAGGAAAGTATATAATACAGAGGGTGGAAGGGAACCTAATACATTAATTCACAAAGGTAACAGATCAAGTTTCGTCAATTAAGTTTCTTAATACGTCCAATAGTTTTCAGAATACGAAATGTAACGTGTTGTAACGATGCAAAGAGAAGCAGTGATCTTTGAGGTTATAGCTTCGCAGAGGGTGTTTCAGCAACAGAATTAGTAATTGTGTCAGCAATAGAGTAATTAATAACTGGTTCAGGAATAGAATTATTAAGTGGTTCAGCAATATCATTATGGTTCCAATAGAATTAGTAATTGTGTCAGCAACAGAATTAATAATAATTGAGTCAGCAATAGAATTAATAACTGTGTCAGCAATAGAATTAATAATTGAGTCAGCAATAGAGTTATTAATAACTGGTTCAGAAATAGAATTATTAAGTGGTTCAGCAATAGCATTATTAATAACTGGTTCCAATAGAATTAGTAATTGTGTCAGCAACAGAATTACTAATTGTGTCAGCAAAAGAATTACTAATTGTGTCAGCAACAGAATTACTAATTGTGTCAGCAACAGAATTACTAATTGTGTCAGCAATAGAATTAATAATAATTGCGTCAGCAATGTAATTAATAACTGTGTCAGCAATAGAATTAATAATTGAGTCAGCAATAGAGTTATTAATAACTGGTTCAGAAATAGAATTATTAAGTGGTTCAGCAATAGCATTATTAATAACTGGTTCCAATAGAATTAGTCATTGTGTCAGCAACAGAATTACTAATTGTGTCAGCAAAAGAATTACTAATTGTGTCAGCAACAGAATTACTAATTGTGTCAGCAATAGAATTAATAATAATTGAGTCAGCAATATAATTAATAACTGTGTCAGCAATAGAATTAATAATTGAGTCAGCAATAGAGTTATTAATAACTGGTTCAGAAATAGAATTATTAAGTGGTTCAGCAATAGCATTATTAACAACTGGTTCCAATAGAATTAGTAATTGTGTCAACAACATAATTATTAATTGAGTCAGCAATAGAATTAATAATTTATTCAGCAATGGAATTAATAATCGAGTCAGCAATAGAATTAATAACTGTTTCAACAACAGAATTAGTAATTATGTCAGCAATAGAATTCATAATTGTGTCAGAATAGAATTAGTAATTTGTTTTGTCAGCAATAGAGTTATTAATAATTGGTTCAGCAATAGAATTATTATGTGTTTCAGCAATAGCATTATTAATATCTAGTTCCAATAGAATTAATAATTATGTCAGCAACAAAATTAATAATTGGGTCAGCAATAAAATTAATAATTGTCAGCAATATAATTAATAATAATTGAGTCAGCAACAGAATTAATAACTGTGTCAGCAATAGAAATAATAACTGTTTCAATAACAGAATTAGTAATTGTATCAGCAAAAGAATTCGTAATTGTGTCAGCAATAGAATTAATAATTTATTTTGTCAGCAATAGAGTTATTAATAGCTGGTTCAGCAATAGAATTAATAATTGTGTCAGCAATAGAATTAATAATTGTGTCAGCAATAGAATTAATAGCTGTTTCAGCAATGGAATTAACAACTGTTTAAGCAATAGAATTAATAATTTTTCAGCAATACAATTCATAATTGTGTCAGAATAGAATTAGTAATTTGTTTTGTCAGCAATAGAGTTATTAATAATTGGTTCAGCAATAGAATTAAGTGGTTCAGCAATAGCATTATTAATATCTAGTTCCAATAGAATTAATAATTGTGTCAGCAACAAAATTAATAATTGGGTCAGCAATAGAATTAATAATTGTCAGCAATATAATTAATAATAATTGAGTCAGCAACAGAATTAATAACTATGTCAGCAATAGAATTAATAATTTGGTCAGCAATGGAATTAATAATTGAGTAAGCAATAGAAATAATAACTGTTTCAAAAACAGAATTAGTAATTGTGTCAGCAAAAGAATTCGTAATTGTGTCAGGATAGAATTAGTAATTTATTTTGTAAGCAATAGAGTTAATAATAGCTGGTTCAGCAATAGACTGTTATTCTTTTGAATTAAAAGTCACAATATGTTTCATATAAGACAATTTTTATCTCGAAAAGGAAGCAAAAGCGAGGATAATTCTATGAAACAATTTTGTTTGAAATATCTCATAGAGTAACACTCTGAAATTAATAACATTACTACGCTTCACTCTGTGTATTATTCAACACACGTTGATGTATGTTAAATAAATTTTTACATTAAAGATGACAAAGGAGTTCAATAAACATTGGTGCTTCGCATCTCTGTAAGAACGATATTCCTGTACAAGATTAAGGGCAAAAGAACGCGATTGCAGGTCATGAACAGTTACGAGATTCAGACTAATGTGCACTGTACCGGTAATGTGTTTGCACAACTTGACCTAGATCTCGAGAGGGAAGTTCTGCAGTTTATGGAAGAGACGATAAGGGAATGCAATCTCGAGATCTGCAGCCCTTGCTTGTGTACCGCTTTAAGGTGACAATTTCATTACTGTAAATTGGACACGTTAAACACTTCATTGTTTGCAATGTATAAAACTTTCACTATCCAAACAATAGATATGAAAACTCATCTCCTTTGTTTCTCTTTCTTTTCGTTCCAAGATTCTGCAAGTACAGGATCACAAAAATTCTACAAAACATTCGCTATAGACTTAATTAAGCATTCAAGCAGAACATGAAGCTTCCCAATTATTTTTTATTGGGTTATTTTACGACGCTGTATCAACATCTAGGTTATCTAGCGTCTGAATGAAATGAAGGTGATAATGCAGGTGAAATGAGTCCGGGGTCCAGCACCGAAAGTTACCCAGCATTTGCTCGGGTTGAGAGAAAACCCCGGAAAAAACCTCAACCAGGTAACTTGCCCCGACCGGGATTCGAACCCGGGCCACCTGGTTTCGCGGCCAGACGCGCTAACCGTTACTCCACAGGTGTGGACATTTACAAAGTTAATAAACAGTTGTATAGGAAAGGAGGGGATATGGAATACCATTTTGTTTTTTAATACTATCGTCTAAAATATTCATATGAAAAGATAGTGTTTGGAGTAATGCACAGAATATTTATCAGGCTTGAGTGGACCATAAATAGAGACAGTCAAAATTCGTGACTCGCGAAATCGCGAAAAACCTAAAAACCAATTAAACATAGTTCACATAAAAATAGCACATAATTACACGTTTAAACTCGCGAAAAATCGCAAAAATGCTATGACTCGCAATTTAGCATATTTTCTGTCGTTATTCGCGAAAAGACGCAATTTTTCAGCAATTCATAAATGAATGAATGAATGAATGAATGAATGAATGAATGAATGAATGAATGAATGAATGAATGAATGAATGAATGAATGTCCCATGTTGGGCACAGGCCTCCTGTGATAAGGTTAGAACCCCCTCGACAGGGATGGCTCAAGTGTACTCGCTTGGTGAGCCAATCCAGGCGAGCTTGTCGTGCACACTACTTTTGTGACATGGTTAATAATCCTGTTCAACTTTAATTAGTCTCAGCACTCTGTTCTTTGTTCATTTTTTTTTCTTGTACTACACACATTAGTCTATACTAACACCGGCACTTTGACAAACTCTGTTTGCTATTTACACTATTTACCTGACACTTTCTCAACACTGACTTCACTATTTACAATACTTATCTTACATTTTTACTAATACTGACTTTACTATTTACAATATTTTAACACTGATTACGTTATCCATTTACAATAACCTTCCCTAGTTCTTTCCACAAAACTCTGTCCTTTGCTGTCCTCGGCCATTGTTTCCCCGCCTCTTTGGTAAACATGTCAGACCATCTGAGCCGTGGTCTTCCCTGTCCTCTCTTTCCAACGTAGGGGTCCCACATCGTGACTATATGGGTCCATCTTGTCTGATGTAGTCTCGCCACACGTCCCCCGCAGGTCCACTTCGTTGCCGTGGCTCGTTCTGCTGCGTCAGTAGCGTTCGTCAGTCTTTGTAGTGTTTCGTTTGTCATTCTGTCTCGTAGCGTGGTGCCCAGTATTTTTCTTTGCATCTTCCTCTGGCATGTTTGTATGCTTGAGCGTTGTCTCTCGGTCAGTGTCCAAGTTTGGCAGCCGTATAGCTAAACTGGAATTATACCTACATGTCTCTAGTGCTTTGAACTTGAGATTGCGGTTGATTGTCTTGTCCATCCATATGAACTTCAGGCTCCAGAACGCCTTCCATGCCGGTGAAATTCTTCTATTGATCTCTTTGTGGTTTCTTTGAGAGAAGGTAACTAGTTGACTCAAATACACATATTCAGAGACATACTGCAATTCTGTGTCACCTACTCTGATTGGGATACATTATCTAAATTTGGAAATTTTAGAAGTTCTGTTTGAAAAATCTACATCTAAATTTGGAAATTTTAGAAGTTCTGTTTGAAAAATCTACAAGGTTTGGAATGCTGGCGCTAGGTGGTATGAGTTAAAATGGTTCGCAAACGGTTTGATGCAACTGAAAGCAGTGTGAAACCTCTCTTTGATCAGGTGCCAACCTTAAAGAATCTATCACCTAATGTAGAAGTACAATGCATACAGTGAACTGAAGGACATAGTTAAAAATAGTCCTGGACTTTCAGTGCGAGAAGGTTTGCTGTCTTTACGTGAAGGTCACAGTGATTTTGTGGACGGAGCACTCCAAGCTATATGGGTTCCAGTTTCTAATTTTGACTGTAAACGTTTTTTTTTTTTTTTTTTTTTTTTTCACAGATCTCATATGTGCTAACAAATAGAATAAGAAACCTTACAATGACAAACTTAGAACTGTTATTTGCGTACAACTTTGAATGTTAAATAATGTTAAGTATCTTAGAATTGTTGTCTACGTAAAACTTTGAATATACAATTATAATTATCAATTACCTTAAGCAACATAATTTAATAAAACAGGGTAAAATTTTCAGGTTTACTCAAGAAATTTTCGTTTTCACTCAAGAATTTTTATCCTTTTTAATCAGGAATTTTAGCCCCTTTTATTCAAGAATTTTGACTGTCTCGAACCATAAATATAGAAAACACATTATGCATAGCCCTACAACAAACAAATTTAAAAAAGACTATAGACTAATTTCAAATAGGTATATATTTCTTATTGTAATATGTTTGCAAGATTTTGGCCTTTTGGTGGGCGAAGTCGTTCAATTAGTGTTGCGAGATTCAGAAATAAAACTATAAACTACCCAGTTAAATTTCAATTATTTTAATTTTCCTTCGTACATTGTCTATTCATTGACATAAAAGAACAATATTACATGCGACACAGCCTTACTAAAAATATTTCTTGTTTATCTTCAAACATTAATATTTAATTTAATGTCTCTTGCAAGATGTAGATTACTGCCTGAGCAACTTTTATTATATAAAATATTCAACGGTCTACTGGATAATAGCGAAATATCATAAATCCAGTTTAACGCTAGAACATCACATTTAAGAAATCGTCAATTGTTATATTATAAAAAACAAAACACTTCTGCACATAAAAATTCACCACTGGTGAAAATATGTAAAACATAGGATCTAGATTTCAGCATTTCTTACATGAAATATAAACATTTTCTTTTTAATATACTAAGGGTAGTTGATTTTAAGTAATTTTGCTACCTATTTGTTACTCTGTAATTTGCCATTTATAGCTACATTTTACATATTTTGGTTATATCTATATTTATCTATTTTTTTTCATTTATATTTATTTTGTATCTTTCATTTATATCTACATCTGTGACTTTTATTTAGGTAGTATCTATTTGTTTTCTTTTTCATTTTTCATTTCTATTTACACTTGTATCTTGAATTTGTATCTGTTTTATCTTTTTTGATGTTATTTCCAATTTTACGTTCTAAGCAAATATTTGTACTGTCTATTGTAATTGGGGTTTTCCCCACAATATATACCCCCTTTCTTTAATTATATTTCCCTGAAGATTTCACTCTCCTTACCAGTTCTTTCTTTTGAAGAATTTTCTTACAAACCTTGTAATCACAGTCTAGATTCAGTTTACATTGTACCATAGCTCCTATAGTGGTCAAATCCAACTTATTTCGTTATTTTGTCCATTGAAAAGTCATTAATGAGAAAACACGCTCAACATAAGTAATATTAATGGAAGAGTTCGTTTTGGAAACGTTGGTGATTTTAAGCCAAATCATGCCTACGCTGTATAAAACCAAAACATTTTATTCTAATACAGCTGTGAAAGCATAAAATATCATAACTACTGAAGTTTTAATTCGTGACTAGTAGAAAAATTTATCATCATTATCATTGCCATCATCAACATCACTATTATCATTATCATTATTATCATTATTATTATTATCATTATTATTATTATCATTATTATTATTATTATTATTATTATTATTATTATTATTATTATTATTATATAACCGGGGAATTGGTTTAAGAAAACCTCTTTCCCAAAGTGCATTATGACTATAAATGAAGACTTGCGAATAGAGATACTATGAATGACCAACTTTTACAAAAATGAGATTTTACCATAATACGCAGAAAATTCTTAACTATGTTGTTGAAAATTCATTGCAATAAAAACACTAGTCTATATAAACGTGAAAAAATATATATTTAAGCCGGTAAAAATGTTGAAAGTCCTTGAGGTCTATTTCGTTATTCTCAGAATAAGCAAAATGTGACATTCATCGTTTTCCCCTCAAAGTATTAAAAAATTAACAAAAATATCTGTAAATTTTTTAAGTATTCAGTATCTTGTCTTGTTTGTTATCCAGGATATATTCTATATGACAGTAAATAAGAAATAACATAAGTACAAAAATTATGCAAGTCATAAGTAACAAAATAGTTCCACTGTAAATATCATATGCTGATCGTCTGAACAGATATGATAATAAAATTATTCATAGTCTGAACAGAAATATATTATTGATCGTCTGAACAGAAGTTACATATAATTCTCCATATGGCTTTGATTTCGGCCAAATAGTGTCGTAAGGAATTCTTAATTGGTCTGTATATTTATAAAATATTATTTGTGCACAGAAATGTCTGTGTTATACAGGGTGCAAGTGAAGTAAACCTGCAGATTGAAAGGGACGATAAGGTTACACGTAAATAAATATAAAACCTATATTACACGTTTTATGATTAAATGCACGGTTAATTAGAAAATTAAGTTGGAAGTTTCAGCACTCTGGCAACATCGCCGCTAATGCACTCCACGTTTTTCTAGTAATACAGATATAAGATTTCAACGAATTAGGGTCTGCCTGCCTTAGTGAACTACCTTCCATCTCCTTTTCTGGCTACAATGTTGCAAGCTGGTCACATCAGTCAGTGATACAAATTTGTGGTTTTTAATTAAATTTAAATAGCTATTTCGAAAGATTCAAGATAGAAACAGAAGGTGGAAATATTTGTGCATGTGATGACTCCCTGCAAACAGTCCAATATTTGTTATTTGAGTGTCACAAATTTGAACTACAACGTCTTGAACTACTATGTCGATTAGACAGGTGCGACACCAAGTACTCCCCACCAATACAAGTGTTCCGAAATAAATGCTATTATCAAGATTTTATGAGATATGTGAATTGCGTCCACAAAAGCTGTAATCTGAACACATGATTTAATTTCTATACATCCACTGATTTTTTTTATCTTCAGTTTTTACATATTTTGTTGTAAATATTTAATTTAACAGTTGATAGAAATTAATTAGGATAATAATTTACAATAAATTCACGATAAATCTGTTATATAAAATTTATAAAACTGCTTGTAACGACATTATTTTACGGAAAATTGTGTAACGTCTTCAGAAATTTCAACCCACAGAAATTTAAATTACAGTCTAGTGAATATTTGGATGAGTTGTTTTTAATTTTAATAGGTTATTTTACGACGCTTTATCAACATCTTTGATTATTTAGCGTCTGAATGAGATGAAGGTGATAGTCCGGGGTCCACCGCTGAAAGTTACCCAGCATTTGCTCATATTGTGTTGAGAGATAACTCCGGAAAAAACCTCAACCAGATAACTTTTCCTGACCGGGAATCGAACCTGAGACACCTGGTTTCGCGGCTAGACGCTCTAACCGTTACTCCACAGGTGTGGATATTAGTTGTTTGCTTAGGTTATAATATAGTAGGCCTATATATTTAATTAAACTAGTTCATTGAAATATAACATTGTATTTTAGTATTTACTTTCATCTCATTTCATTCCATCCATCCATCCATCCACGTGTTAGTAATAAAACGTTGCACAGATTTTCTGAATTTATAGATTTGTAAAATTTTATTCATTTCATAATTGAAACATATAACATTAACTCAATAGGAGATTTAATTAATCAATGTCATATAAATATTATAATAATGTATTTATAACCCTAACATACCTATATCAAGTAAAATAGGGTTCTCTGTAAAATTGGAGTATAATAAATAATTAAATTTAAACGAAAACCGTCCAGGCTTTTGAAATACGCCAGAGGGATAAATGATTTTTTTCCATTTTGAATCTTACGTACACTACTTTTAACACTTTAATATAAGTAATTGATTAACTAGCGGACTTACTCGTGTTAATTATGTAAGTCTGTGCGGCTTACAGCTATTTCGGTGCTTCTCACACCATCCTCAGAGCCTACTTGATCTCGGCGTCATCTCGAACTTCTCTGCCTCTTCTGTGGGTGTGTTTGATTGTTGAGAGTTGTTGAAAAGTGGAGTCAAATAGTGTGTGTGTGTGTGTGTGTGTGTGTGCGTGTGTGTGTGTACTGAAATTGATCTGTGTGTTGAAAATTTGATCGGGGTGTGTTTTAGTGTGTCTGTATATTTCATATTGTTCTAGTGTGTTGAGTTTTTGGTTTTTGGGTTCTATGTGTAGGATTTCCATGTCCGCATTTATGTTATTGTATGTATGGTTAGCATTGGTTATGTGATCGGCGTATGTAGATGTATTGTGTCCTCTGGTTATTGCTTTAATGTGTTCTTTAACCATACTTTAACCGTACATACAATAACATAAATGCGGACGTGGAAATCCTACACATACAACCCAAGAACCAAAAACTCAACACACTAGAACAATACGAAATATACAGACACACTAAAACACACCCCGATCAAATTCTCAACACAGATCAATTTCAGCACACACACACACACACACACACACACACACACACACACACACACTATTTGACTCCATTTTTCAACACCTTTCAACAACCAAACGCACCCACACAACAGGCAGAGAAGTTCGAGATGACGCCGAGATCTAGTAGGCTCTGAGGATGGTGTGATGAAGCACCGAAACAGCTGTAAGCCGCACAGACTTACATAATTAACACGAGTAAGTCCGCTAGTTAATCAATTACTAATGATTTTTTATTACATTTTCTATCGATATGGACAAACATTACGATCCTACTCCCAATAGTTACCGAATAAGAGGATGTTAAATATTTTGGAAAAAAAAAAAAAAAAACATTTTTCTCCTGAGAAAAAACTGAACTTCCCACCAATATGGTATGACACTTTTCTGTTACATACTACATCGCTGTGAACATCTGCAGAATTATTTCACTTTTATTCTGTACATTCCACCTACATAGGGAACACTTGGAAATCAGAGCAGTGGTCGTAACATTGTAAATACTACGTTCCACACTCTGAAGTGTCAGATTGCTATTGATATCGAGCGAGTGCCTCTACTTGCGGCCGGCGGTGGAGACTACCCATCGGGAAACCCCAGGTCCGCGCGCGTCTTTGTGTCGCCAGCCATCATCAGCTATCTCCTTCTCTGCAGGAGAGGCTTTCACTGCAATCACTGCTGTTCGAGAAGTGTCTGTAGGAACTTCTGTAGTTTATACTTTCAAATTGTAGGCTATGAAATTTTGGATCAATATTATTCGTACATTTTCTGGAAATTAACGACTTTTCGGCATTCCCGATGTTAAAGAATTTTTGTAGCCTATACTTTGTTTTAGTTGGTTATACAATGACGCTATATCAACTCCTAGGCTATTTAGCGTCGATGGTATTTGGCGAGATTTGGTCGAGCATTCGCCATACATTAATTGATATTTGCCTTACTGTTGGGTAAATAATTGAAAAAATCCGACCAGGTAATCAGCCCAAGCGGGAATCGAACCCACGCCCGAGCGTAACTTCGGATCAGACAAGCGCCTTAGCTGACTGACCTACGCCGGTGCATTTTTGTATACCATTAGTATGTTTGTTTTATTTAGGTACACAAAATTCTTTTAAAACATATACATATACTGTATAAACAGTATATAATAATTTACGAGTCAATTCAATCTATAATACTGAATCAAACATATCTTAAAAAAACCCGGCGATTTGACATGTGAGTGAGTGAGTGAGTGAGTGAGTGAGTGAGTGAGTGAGTGAGTGAGTGAGTGAGTGAGTGAGTGAGTGAGTGAGTGAGTGAGTGAGTGAGTGAAACTAAGAATTAAGTTCCATAGAATATTGTCCTTAAGTGAAATAAGAATTTACTACAAAATTTTCCCCATCCGAGATTTGAATTGAAGTCCTTTAGTTTCATAGAATGATGACTGACAATTCTATCATTTATGTCTTCCCTAATGTTCTTGAATTCAAGTAATTTCTAGTTTAGTTTCCTTTATTTTTATTACAAGTTGATTTAGTTTGTAATCTAGTCTAATTGTTTATGAGACTGGCAACGTTCTGACTGAACAAATTTCATTTCAACAATTTCTATAATTTTCCATGTACAATGAGCCCACGTACTTTTCTTGCAAATGAAATATTAAAGCGGGATTTGAAATATCCTTTAAATATAATTTCATTTACTTAATTTTCCCTGATTTACCTCTATAATAACAAATCTCACACCTTTAGTTTGACTTTATTATGTCATCTTCCGGGTACTACGAAAATCTGGCTTTAAATAGTGGTATATCAAAGTAGCTCCCATCACAGTTTAACTTTGATATTATTGTACAATGAAATATTGGAAATGCCTGTTATTATTCGGTTGAGAAGCTTTTATCATCCAGTCTGCTGTCAAAAAATCTGAAAGTTAGAATTTATAAAACAGTTATATTACCGGTTGTGCTTTATGGATGTGAAACTTGGACTCTCACTTTGAGAGAGGAACATAGGTTAAGGGTGTTTGAGAATAAGGTGCTAAGGAAAATATTTGGGGCTAAGAGAGATGAAGTTACAGGATAATGGAGAAAGTTACATAACACAGAACTGCACGCATTGTATTCTTCACCTGACATAATTAGGAACATCAAATCCAGACGTTTGAGATGGGCAGGGCATGTAGCACGTACGGGCGAATCCAGAAATGCATATAGGCCTAGAGTGTTAGTTGGGAGACCGGATGGAAAAAGATCTTTGGGGAGGCCGAGACATAGATGGGAAGATAATATTAAAATGGATTTGAGGGAGGTGGGTTATGATGATAGAGACTGGATTAATCTTGCTCAGGATAGGGACCAATGGCGGGCTCATGTCAAGGCGGCAATGAACCTCCTTGTTCCTTAAGAACCAGTAAGTAAGTAAATATGGTACAACGATACAAATCAACACAATTATTTTCTTAGAAATAGGATAGAAAGGTAAAGACAATCTGATATCTACATATTTGTTATTTGTTAAACTACTCAAAAATTAAATTGTAACAATAAAAAATATAAATTAAATCAATTAAAGTGTCCCACTTGACGGTACTATGAAATCCAGCGCTGTTGGTATCCCTTCTAGTCAGTCAGTTTAATAACTTTTTGGCATGTATCAATTCCTTTAATCAAGCATTTAGAGCTATCTTCTCATTTAAATCTCTGCTAATAATAGCGTCATATTCTTACGGCGTAAGTCGATAATTAAAACGGGACTGGGCCATATTAGGCTTACCTACTGCATTAAAGTGGAATCTTCAATGGATATTCCAGAGGGAGAATGACTAAAAGTGTGCCACAGCTCTTTCAAACAGGCTAATTCACATTCATCATCAAGCACAGTGTTCACTTGAAATGCATATAGGCCTAGAGTGTTAGTTGGGAGACCGGATGGAAAAAGATCTTTGGGGAGGCCGAGACATAGATGGGAAGATAATATTAAAATGGATTTGAGGGAGGTGGGATAGAAAGTGGATTAATCTAGCTCAGGATAGGGACCAATGGCGGGCTCATGTCAAGGCGGCAATGAACCTCCTTGTTCCTTAAGAACCAGTAAGTAAGTATGGTACAACGATATAAATCAACACAATTATTTTCTTAGAAATAGGATAGAAAGGTAAAGACAATCTGATATCTACATATTTTTATTTGTTAAAATACTCAAAAATTAAACTGTAACAATAAAAAACATAAATTAAATCTGTTAAAGTAGTCCCACTTGACGGTACTATGAAGTCCAGCGCTGTTGGTATCCCTTCTAGTCAGTCAGTTTAATAACTTTTTGGCATGTATCAATTCCTTTAATCAAGCATTTAGAGCTATCTTCTCATTTAAATCTCTGCTAATAACGGCTTCATATTCTTACGGCGTAAGCCGATAATTAAAACGGGACTGGGCCATATTAGGCTTACCTACTGCATTAAAGTGGAATCTTCAATGGATATTCCAGAGGGAGAATGACTAAAAGTGGGCCACAGCTCTTTCAAACAGGCTAATTCACATTCATCATCAAGCACAGTGTTCACTTGAAATGCATATAGGCCTAGAGTGTTAGTTGGGAGACCGGTTGGAAAACGATCTTTGGGGAGGCCGAGACATAGATGGGAAGATAATATTAAAATGGATTTGAGGGAGGTGGGATATGATGATAGAAAGTGGATTAATCTAGCTCAGGATAGGGACCAATGGCGGGCTCATGTCAAGGCGGCAATGAACCTCCTTGTTCCTTAAGAACCAGTAAGTAAGTAAGTATGGTACAACGATATAAATCAACACAATTATTTTCTTAGAAATAGGATAGAAAGGTAAAGACAATCTGATATCTACATATTTAAACTGGAACAATAAAAAATATAAATTAAATCTATTAAAGTAGTCCCACTTGACGGTACTATGAAGTCCAGCGCTGTTGGTATCCCTTCTAGTCAGTCAGTTTAATAACTTTTTGGCATGTATCAATTCCTTTAATCAAGCATTTAGAGCTATGTTCTCATTTAAATCTCTGCTAATAACGGCTTCATATTCTTACGGCGTAAGCCGATAATTAAAACGGGACTGGGCCATATTAGGCTTACCTACTGCATTTAAGTGGAACCTTCAATGGATATTCCAGAGGGAGAATGACTAAAAGTGGGCCACAGCTCTTTCAAACAGGCTAATTCACATTCATCATCAAGCATAGTGTTCATAAAACGTGCAATAAAACCAGTCCCTGGACTGCCGAAGCTGTGGTGCACAAAGGAAGTATCTACATTTCTTCAAGCGGCCAGAATAACACACGAGTGGCGGTGATATCCGTTTAAAATTTAAACTACATTTTCCTTGTATTTTAAGGCGTTTATAATCTGCAAACATCATCTCACGCCAATAGATAAATATTTATACTTTATTTATAATTTACTTTGGTGTTTAAACGACTCTCATAAAAGTGTTATTTTACTGCGATAGCCGTAACTACAGTTTTTACACGACTTCAGAACAGCATGCTGCTCCGTTTAGTAGAATGGCAAGTGTTTTATCGCTATGTCTAAATGAAAGGGCTCATAAAAAGTGATGTTACTTTGGAAAGTGGCGGGGATGGGTACAGGTGTGGTATTTCCCACAGTACATTATCCAAACTCATAGCTTACAGCCGCCATAGACTTCCTATAGCAATTTCATTTATAAAAGCCGTTGATAGCTAACATTTAAAACAATAAAAATAATTTAACTATTTTCAATTATTTACGTGCCCTTTGTTGTTTGCACAGTACATTAATTGTTAGTCTTGACAGTTACATTTGTTTTCCATGCGAGTAAAATTTAGTTTATTTTTTACATTCAAATTTAACAGAAATAACTATAAAGCGAGGAGAGGGTGCATATTGAAAGTTCGCAATTGGTTGAGTCGTACATGAATTTCGCTATCCTCAAAGTAAACACAATACATTTCAATACTCCAAAATTAATTTAGTTCATGCGTTGATTGGCTTTACAAAAATTTTTATTGCCTCTGATTGAGGTTCTGACTGATATAAGGGTGTTTCCGAGGTGGTGTTGCAAACTTTCAGGGATGGTGGCGAAGGGCACATGTAGGGTAAACTCATCTAATTCCGTGACTCATGTAATTCCGTTATACTGAATATTACTGAATTATGTATACATGACAAATTGTTGGTATTTTGTTCAATGGATAGCAACACTAATCAGCTACCATCTCAAGAAGTTTGGGCTACTGGGAACAAGTGCACTGCTAACAGGAAGTCGTTTCTTAGTACGCCATTGCTAAGAAGCTTGGTTTGAGTTGTCCTGGTGTCGTATCCTAAAATAAGTTTAAAAAAACAGGTATGTGCATAATTATACGTGTATATGAATATATATATTTCTATAGAGATTGCTTTGAAGATTTAGAATATGTACACAGTTGTCAGTTAACTTATATAATTTAGTCTACAAACCTTAAGTTGTCTGCACAATTTCTTAAGGATTTTTAACATTTGGCTGCCTTACTGTATTACAGATTTAAGTGAACAGAAAATGAAAACTCGTTAAATGAACGTCATATAGCCTGTACGACTAGTTGTCATCTATATTAATTAATTACATAATATTGATTTATAATAATTAGATAATTTATATTAAGTAATCGAATATTACCGCCAATTAAAATGAAGAAAATTTTGCATATGATATATATATATGTATATATATAATATATAATATATAATATATAATATATAATGACCATCTTCGCATAGGGACTCAGCACTCTGTTCTCTGATCCGCACGTGTGTTCGATTCTCGGAACTCTCAAACATTTTTCAGTCAGGAATTGGTCTCAAGCTTTATCTACCCAGATTCTTAAAGATAACTAAGTATCTGACTCTCAGAAAATGGGTGGATCAATTGTGATCTCTTTCTTTATTGGATGCGTCACGTTCATGTTAATGTTCGAGGTCACAGTGTAAGATTATTCTTTCTTTATTTTATGTAAACTATTGTGTCACGGAATTAAGGTTACAGTGTCACGGAATTAAGTGGAATATCACGGAATTAAATGAAATGTGAGTGATGCTTTTAATTTTTTTTCTCACTACGTAAACACAGCTATCAGTTATTACTTCACGGATTGCCATATTACGACTTTTGAACAAATGTTTACGGTAATAAACAATATTATTTTGTGTCTTCATAAAGAAATAATAGTAGTAAAATCTTATTATCACGGAATTAAATGAGTTTACCCTATCAATTTGAGATAAGGAAGCCTGGTCCAGAAATGACCGAGTCGAAATTTACAAGAGAAAATAGTTGTGTGGAAATGAAATGATTTCATTCCTCTGTACACCTTATTTATGTGTATTTATCTGTACATCTTACACATACTGTATTCATCTGACGTTGTTTACGTTGTCTACTTACAGTATTCCATTCAGTGCGCTGTCTGAGGGGTGGGGACAGGAAACTACACTAAAGCAATGCAGATAGCGTAATGTATAATAGACATGGTCAGTCCTGATATGTGTACAAGTTGCAGTGTCCAGTCGATCAGTCCTAGTGAAATGGAGGAGTACACGAGAGCGGAATATGCAGACCTGATTTTCGAATACGTATGAGCCAATGGGAACAGTAGACAAGCTCACAGGTTGTATCGGTACAAGTACCCACGTAGGAGACATCCGGCCTATACCATATTTCCACGACTGTTCCAAAGGTTAAGGAAAGGAGGACACGTGTTGCCAAATTACAATTGCATTTCCACACAATTATTTTTGCTTATAACTTTCGACTCAATCATTTCCGGACCATGGTTCCTTATCTCAAATTAATACATGTGCCCTTCGCCATCATCCCTGAAAGTTTGTACCACCACCTCGGAAACACCCTGTATGGTGGTAAAAGATGTAGGCTGTACAAAATGTAGAGAACAAACAATTTAATTGAATAACGCACTGTGCGTATTTCACTGCGAAGTAACGTTTTTTGCATAAAACCAAAACTCTGAAATGCATTCAATAGCAGATAGTGTAGTTTCAAAGCTGCTTCTCTAATGTTATGGAAGGGAACACACTTCCATTGGGATCGAAATTCAATGTCCCAGACAAACGTATATCTCTCCTAGCAGTTCAAATAATGTAACCAGGCTGTACGTTTGTATATACAGGTGAAACAAAAACTAATTTCGAAGGGACTTAGAGCAGCTGGATATCACTTTTGTTTTCAATGAGGTGGTACCGATTATCAAACCTGGGAACGTTATGTACGTACTCGCAGCTCCTGGGCGTCAAACTTAATGTTTACACATGTTCACACAAAAGCCGCCTCTGCAGCGTTATCTTGTTCTAAAAACCCATTTCCATTCCTGTCTACGAGTTATGTATTTCGCCTCCACACACCGGAGAGTAGCGAAATAATCCAGCAAGCAATGGCGACTTCTATTCAATAAATAATCGTCGGATTAAAAATACATTCGATTGAAAATCAAACACGAGAATACTCAAATCCCCTGAATTACACAACTATACAACAGAACAATGTAATGCACAGACAGGGTTGGGCGAGTAAATTACCTTTTAATTCCTGATAAGAAAAATATCTGTTACAGCAATTTTTTGTGATTTTATACTGTAGCTTTCACATAGATTATAACATTGTTCATACTTATTTTCATTCACTCTAATACTTAGAAGAATAGCAATGTTTTGTTTACTTTCACTTTGTTTGTTGGAAGAACCCCATAACACCCTAAATTTCAGACGTGGACAAATTATTAGCAAAATTGAAGATTTTTATTATATATTTTTACAAAATATGGTTCTTCAATTTAGACTACAGTTGACATTTTTGTGTATTTCCAAATTATTAGCAAAATTGAATATTTGTATTGTATATTTTTCAAAATTTAACTCCTCAATTTGGACTACATTTGATATTTTTGCATATTTACAAATTATTAGAAAAACGGAAGATTTTTATTGTATATTTTTACAAAATTTCATTCTTCAATACAGTTGACATTTTTGCTAATTTACAAATTATTAGCAAAATTGAAGATTTTTATTATATATTTTTACAAAACTTGACTCTTCAATTTAAACTACAGATGACATTTTTGCATATTCTGTCTACTGTAATGATGGAAATATCCAAAATTGTCAACTGTAGTCTAAATTGAAAAGTAAAATTTTGTAAACAAAATATCATAAAAATCGTCAATTTTGTTAATAATTTGTCCACGTCTGTACATACTTATGGCTTTTAAGTAACCCGGAGGTTCATTTCCGCCTCACATAAGCTCGCCATCGATCCCTATCCTGCGAAAGATTAATCCAATTTCCATCATCATCCCACCACTCCGGCCTCCTAACTAACACTCTATATGCATTTCTGGATTCGCCCATACGTACTACATGCCCTGTCCATCTCAAACGTCTGGATTTAATGTTACTAATTATGTCAGGTGAAGAATACAATGTGTGTAACTTTCTCCATTCTCCTGTAACTTCATACCTCTTAGCCCCGAATATTTTCCGAAGAACCTTATTCTCAAACACCCTTAATCTCTGTTCCTCTCTCGAAGTGATAATCCAAGTTTCACAACCGTACAGAACAACTGGTAATGTAACTGTTTTATAAATTCTTACTTTCAGATTTTTTGACAGCAGACTGGATGATAAAAGCTTCTCAACCGAGTAATAACAGGCATTTCCCATATTTACTCTGTGTTTAATTTCCTCCCGAGTGTCATTTATATTTATTACTGTTGCTCCAAGATATTTGAACTTCTCCACCTCTCCAAAAGATAAATTTCCAATTTTTATATTTCCATTTCGCATAATATTCTCGTCACGAGGCATAATCATATACTTTGTCTTTTCGGAATTTACTTCCAAACCTATCCCTTTACTTGCTTCAAGTAAAATTCCCGTGTTTTCCCTAATCGTTTGTGGATTTTCTCCTAACATATTCACGTCATCCACATATACAAGCAGCTGATGTAACCCGTTCAATTCCAAACCCTCTCTGTTATTCTGGACTTAAACTAATATCACTTGTTAAATAAATGTTGACAATTTAAATAAAATTAATGAAACTAAACAGTTTTTATTGATTTCCCGAAAGTTTTGTTTCTATCACTTGTGGAGTTTTAAAAATATACGATTCTAGTGATAAAGGTTTTTTTATAGTACTCTACTCTACAAATTAAAATGCATAATTTTGATCGTTCCTATATAAATTGCAATTGTTCAGTTATTAATGAAGTTATGGAGGTTAAATACTTAGGTATAATTATTATTGATAATCATTTAAAATGAAAAAATCATATTTATTATCTTTTTAATAAATTACGTAAAACATTATATTACTTTGTTGTTCTAATAAATATTTTGTCAATTAACTGTTTACGTACTTTTATTTAACATTATTTCAATCAATATTTATGTATAGTGGAACTTATAAATCCAACCTATATCCGTTAATTTTACAACAGAAAAAGTATTAAAAATTTGTTTAAAAAAGCAGAGAGATTACTCAACAGCAATGGTAGTAACATTAGCAATACTGTAATAATACAATTGTAATAGTAGTAGTAATAGCAATAGTAGTAGTATTAGCAACGTAATAGTAACTGCAATGGAAGTAATAATAATAATTGTAGTAAAAGCAAATTGTCAACATTAGTTTACACTAATGACCTGTCAACCATAGCTTAAGAGTACCGCACGAAATTATGCAGGTATACATTTTGGATAAAACAGACTTCACAATGCAGTAAATATATTATATTTCCGTTACCACACGATCAATTTTAATCGGTTCCATTAATCGATTAAATCGATAGCAAATGTTTAAATATTAAATATCCACTCTTGATAAAAAAATTGGTCTTTAATATAAATATAAATAACTAGCTGAAAGCACCCGGCGTTGCCCGGGTTTTCCATTCTGCTTCTATTTTTAATTAAACTGGTTATTAAATTTTCGGAAATCTCGGAAACCTAACTATACACAACCAAAACGAATTGTCTTTTCTAATCTTTCCCCGCCCAAAAAGATGAATCTTCACTTAACGACAGTTACATGAATTAATAAATTCCTTAGCCAAATGCCTGCCAGGGTTAACTCAATTTAAAACAGTTGTAAATCAAGCACCGAAAAAGGAAAGTACTGTCTGCAACTTTGAGCAACTGTCCTTGAGCTTCATTTTAATATGGCAATTACAAAATGTTAGTGGCATTGAAATTGCAGTTGCTTAAAATTGATTGAGTATCCTAGCAATACGTGGAATAAAAACATATCATTTTATTTTTGCAGTTAATTTTGCCAATTCTATTACGTTTCGTATGAGTTTTCCACACCAATTCTTATTCGTGCATAATTTTGGTGGGTCAATATTTCGCAATAGTACTATTGGATATTCATTATTAAGTAAATTATGTGGTAGCAATCCTTGTAGTTTCAAAGAATTCTAGAATTCCGTTATATAAAACAGTTTGCTCACTATCTACAAAACTGCATCGAGGAATTCATAATATGGTCCTGGACTGCGTAAAGATACTTATTGTATGAATTATCTAGTTTTAGCCTTCATGATGTGTAACAACAATGTAATTTAATTTCGTGTTAAGATTTCCAAGGCCTCGTGAAAGTCGATGTTGAATACAACAGACAATAATAAAGAACAATTGACTGTAGAAGATTTTGCGTTTTAATATCATACATGAAGATTTGATCTATTTATTTTTATTTTTTGTAATTTTAATTAATTTAACATCCATTTGCACAATTTTAATGTAGCCTATGTTCTTCTCCCAGTTATGAAGGTTAAATGTGCAAACTTTGGCACATATCGGTCAAAGCGTGTAGATTTGTATAGAGAACATACATACATACATACATACATACATACATACATACATACATACATACATACATACATACATACATACATACATACATACATACATACATACCCACATTCAATTTTATGTATTAAGATGCTGAAAAATTTCATTTACACACACGTACACAATTGGTATATGACTAAAAGCATTACATCTAAAATAACACATAATTGTTACAACAGTTTGGCATTTTGCGACTGGTACAGGTACTATTTATTTAAAGGATGCGTCTATTCTGTACGACGACGTACTCCAGGATTTGTGAAAGTTGTTAAATAATTACTGAACATAAGTCAATATTTCTTTTCTTTTCACTGCTCACATGGATTGTATTTTTTTAACACATTAAATCGTTCATGACAGTATGCGCCCGCTGTGTTAGAGACGCTCGCCGTGCAAACAGTCTGGCTGGCGTACAACGATGCCCTTCTCCTCTTACGTCATAAGAGGGGTGGCAGGGGTGAATAAGTACACAGTTGATACGAATCATACAATTTCTTGCTTTGCAGTACCTACTCTAAAACAACACGATAGCACGTGTTAGCGACATCATATAGTGTGGTATTCACAGACATTTCGCAGCACACGCTACGAGCCTACTAAGCTAGCCACGGCTATCCGCTGGTTATTAGTACAGAACTCAAATCATATCCTATCGCTAACACTGGTTTATGAATACGAAAAACGCTGATCATCCACCGGAAGCCCGCGCTAAAAATGTCTATGAATACGGCCCATAAAGTTTTATATATTTACGTATTACTGTATATTTGTTTGATTATTTTATTTTAAAACATATTATTTATTTTATTGGGATGATGGAAAGAATCAACTCTTTTTATATTTTTTTAGTTGGTTATTTAACGACGCTGTATCAACTACTAGGTTATTTAGCGTCGATGAGATTGGTGATGGCGAGGCGATATTTGGCGAGATGAGGCCGAAGATTCGCCATAGATTACCTTGCATTCACATTACGGTTGGGGAAAACCTCGGAAAAAACCCAACCAGGTAATCAGCCCAAGCGGGGATCGAACCCGCGCCCGGACGCAACTTCTGGACGGCAGGCAAGGGCCTTAACCGACTGAGCCACGCCGGTGACTTTTTTTTATTCACACGCGTGTTGTTAAAATTTTTAAAAGCATTACTGTGTTAATTATTTATTTGTTTAAATTCCATCCCGCACGTAAGTTTGCAGCAGAAGTAATGTTAATAGTTGGGAGCACTTATAGGTTAGTAGGTTATTCTACGACGCTTTATCAACAGCTTAGGTTATTTAGCGTCTGAATGAGATGAAGGTGATAATGCCGGTGAAATGAGTCCGGGGTCCAACACCGAAAGTTACCCAGCATTTGCTCATATTGGATTAAGGGAAAACCTCGGAAAAAACCTCAACCAGGTAACTTGTCCCGACCGGGAATCAAACCAGGGCCACCTGGTTTCGCGGCTAGACGCGCTAACCGTTACTCCACAGGTGTGGACGCACTTATAGGTGCGAAGAGCTTTTTTTTACAAATACATCTCAACCAAACTAGGCGAAGACCACTTTCAACAGAATTTCACATAGAGTCCATTTATGAGGATAGTTTCCAGCATGACTAACATTGGAAGAATTATTTCTAGAGAAGACCACAGAAATTTAGAAGATTAAAGCTTTCACGAATAAGGACAGACTCAGATGTTTGTATATGTCTAAAAACAAAATATATTTGAATTATTTTAGTTTTATTTTGAAAAATTCTTCAGTAAATAACAATTTTGAAAAGATATACCCACTGCATATTTATTCGTGAGTGGGTGTGCCATTCACAGTATGTATGTATGTATGTATGTATGTATGTATGTATGTATGTATGTATGTATGTATGTATTTATGTATGTATGTATTTATGTATGTATGTAAGGAATTTCCTTCTTCTTTACTGCGTCTTTTGAGTATGAACAAAGCGATTGCCTTAACAGTAACGTACTGAGAGGTGTTCCTGTAGTGGGAGGAGTCAGTCATCTTTCCAAATTAGAATTTTCTATAACAGAAGATTCCAAAGGAGGGCCTCCACTGTACATGAAAATATGATGGGGTATCTTAACGAAGTCTTTTTCACGGTGATAGGTTTTATTTCCTTGCCCAACTCCCAAGGTGGAGGACCATACCTTATCGGCTGTCCGCGACTGTTTATTCAATATATTCACAGCTACTCTTCATTCTTTTGCAGCAGTAAAATAATATATACTTTCCCTTCTACGGGAATAGGGCTGTACAGTTCTTAGTAGCCTTAAAGCCGTGTAAGTCACATTACAAGGAGTACAGCTATTTGAACATGACTTTCGTTGCTCGAAGTGAATGTTATACCAGAGGTCTCCAAAAAGCGTATCGTCATTCGTGCTCTCGATGCTGCCCACCGAACACAGTGTGCTGTAAGGCTAGAAAAGGGGAAGAGACTCGTACCTCAACAGATGGGAGCGATCAGTGGGGGATCGCGGCAACGGTCTGCTTAAGTTTACAAATAATATCAAAAGAGTAAGAAATATCATATGTTTGTATATTATTTTGACATATGAAGCTGGAGCCCCGTCTGTTGTTATTGACACAAGCCATTGCAAATTCAACCTCTTCTGTTCTATGGTGCCTTTCAGTGCCTGGAAAAGATCTTCTCCAGTTGTATTTTGTAATTACATCTAGAAGACATTCAGACACAGTAAAATGTTCATTAACTCCTCGGATGAAAATGGCTAGGTGAGCTTTGTCATTTCTATCTGTGCTTTCGTCCAATGCAAGTGAGTAAGCTACAAACTGGTTAATTGTGGTTTCGACTTCAGATTCAATTACATTTACAATCTCGAAATTCCTTCCCTGAACTGTAATTGGAAATAATTTAATTTTCTTAAACTTTGACTTTGTTCTGGACACAGTATTTTAGTAGCGTTCTGTATGCACGATTCTTCTGTAAAGGGCTTCATTGATATTTCCAGCATTCCAAGCTAAAACATAGCTAGCAAAAAGCTTTTTTTGTTTAAGACTGAAAACACGTGTGTGATTTGTGTTTATATTTTCTTGTTCTATATTTATCAAAATATTTGTAGGCCTACGCATTTCACCTAAAATTAAAAGAAAAACTGTATGTTTGTCGTTCAGAACTGAGTGTAAACGTTCTGTAATATACTGATTATTATGTATAACCAACAGTTATACAGACGCCCCAAAATAAATTATTTTCACATGTCCAGCATACCTGTAATTGTATGATATTCTTTGTGAAGAGTCGAGTAGTGTCGTCGCATGTTGAATTTTAACACACCCTTAAGAATTTTCGAACAAATTAAACATTTCACATTCTCCCCACTAACTCAAAAAAAAAAGTATCTTCCTATTCATCCTTGAATGTACTAGAAGACATTGTGAAACGGTGGAACACTCCGACCAACACAATGATAATGGCAGTCCGCCACTGCTCTTCGTTTGCGCATAAACATTGAGTACAGTACAGGTGGGGATGGGTGAGGTGGAGCGCGCTCATTACCTACTGGCTTCGGTTCCGTTCAGGGGCTTACTCGCGAGTAGGCTTTTTGAGACGTCTGTTACACGGTATCATTATCATACTACTACTGTATTATTATTCACATCAGTTTCAAATACAGGAGTCTCTCAACTTGACAAACTGTAAGCAGATATTGTCATGAGTATATTGAATGGGCATGTTGCTTGCACGATGAGCCGATCTGTCCCATTTTAGTTGTTGTATTGGTATTATTTGCGTCATACGGACTTAAAGCTTGTGCATTGGGTATGTTCGATCTGTGTTCCTCTAAAATACATATCTGACAACAAGAACATCGGGTTTCATTTTTTTAATATACGGATCCGTGAAGCAACTCTTTTGTGCGGCATTGATCGTATCGGAAAAGCGGTCTGGATGTGAACATTGGAACAGTGACAGGTATGCCCATTATTCATGTACTTTTTTTGTCCTCCACAACAACTGTCCTTCCACGTGCTCATTCCCTCCTTCGCAGTGTCTGAAGAGAGTACTTTAACTGATGGAATACTACATTTTATCAAGCAGAAACTATAAAATTATCAACTGACGATAAAAGTTTACCAGAAGTTTGATATATACATACATGAAATGTTAAATGTTATGTTTTATTTAACGACGCTCGAAACTGCCGAGGTTATATAGGCCTAAGCGACGCCAGTGTGCCGGAATTTTGTCCCGCAGGAGTTCTTTTACATGCCAGTAAATCTACAGACACACACACGCATATATATATATATACACACACACACACACACACACACACACACACACACACACATGGACAGCGTGGAAAGAGAATTCTGTCATTGACTGAATAGCAATTATACTTCTCTCCTCCGCTCTTGGCAGTGTTTACTTCTCCTGTCAGACATTATAGGACGAAGTACAGAGATATTTTATTTTTACTAACATTTCTAATATTAACCTGGCTACACCTTTGGATTAACAGTTGAGCACTGGAAACACCGTTTGCTACCCCCTTCCACGATTGGAGTTCGATGATACTGGCGTAAAATACAAACAAATCACTTTGCTAGGTATAGGAGGGAAGAAAAGTAATTCATCCATTTGCGTAAACTAGGAAATAACACGCTTTTGAGTTTGATAATTTTCATTAGGTTTTTGTTTAATCAAAATACAGTAGGATTGCCAATAAGTGTTTTTACTCATGAACTGAGTTATCCATGCGAAAGCATTCATTATGCAGTGTATATTATACTGTCTACAGCACATTAGCATACAATATAGAGAAAGAAGTTAAATTGAAAAATAATCATAATATGGATATTTAAACACATTTTTGAAAATGGTGGTCATTCATTTCGATGCAGGCTTCAGTTCTTTTGTGCATATTATCACACTATAGACTATTATACCTAATTCCAATTAGTAGTTTCGTTCTTCGTACTAGTAACTCATGTTGAAATAATTCTGTACTACTCTATAAAAGAGTACCTTACGTACTGTAAATTCAATCTTCACTTCTGCCCGACCCGCACAGATAAAACTACTCAGACATGCTATCTACTGTCCGTCCAACTATTTAGGTCGCAGGATCGTAGAAAGGGGGGCAATAACGTGACAGTTAATTACTTAACGATGCTCTTTTATTTAAGTTATTTTAAACAGTTGTATAATATTACGTCGACGTCCAATTCCCAACAGAAATTAATGTTTTCAGAAAAGAGCAAAGAGAGCCCAGTCACTAGCCTTTACAGAGGGGCGAGCAGAAGCAGGTGGGGGAAATCGGGATGCGACGTAGGCAAACGGACAACAGTACCTGTGCGAAAATATGATTCAATATTGAACGCTCTTTCGCCACTGGAAAACGCGAAAATATTTCTGGAACATACTATAGTCACTAACTCAGTACTGTTTAGTACATACCTGCACAAACAGCGCTCAACGAGCGCGCGCGCTCCTTCGGAGCGGGAGAGCCATGTTTACCGCTCGCCGAAACGGAGAGGAAGATACGTCAGAATGACATAGACTTGTTTTGGTAGAGGAGAGGGAAAGGACCACTCATCTATCTAGTGGAGTGCAATGTGCATTCTCAGTAACTGTTTCACGTTGCTTACCTACTGCTACAGTACAGTATGGAGGAATCTAAAAGACGGAAGATAACTTAACATTTAACCATTTACAGCTCGAACTTATTGATCTTCATTGTGACCTAAGGGCTAAAGATCGTTTGAATAATACTACTAGCTTGGTTGAGTTTTACAAGACTAAACATTAGCAATAATATTCATGACTACACAGGCTGGCTGTGAAAATGATTGCTATTTATGGCTCAACATTTATATTTGTGAGCATCTGTTTTCTATAATCAACTTTAATAAAGGCAAGCATCGAACATCAGTAACTGATGTTTCATTATGATCAGTAGGCTATTGTTCCTTTCAGCTGCCAACAGCATAAAACCCCGTTTTTATGTACTGATAAATAAAAATATAACAAAATGATATTGTACATTTAAGTAGCTATAGAATTGTTCATTATTTCTGTAAAATAGATATTTCTTTATTAATTAATAATAGTCCAAGATAGTTTTGCAAACACTGAACGGGAATTCATTTAATAAACACTCGTAATAGTAGGCTACTTTCTTTTATGTAGATTTTGTACGAGTTCACCCCTTCTTCCAGTCCTTCCTTATACAGAGCGCAGTCAATATCTGCCTCCGCTCATGAGCTGTGAGTCGGGTCGGAGAGCGCAAACCTTGTGCAGGCCTGGTTTAGTACAGAGACATCATTTTATTTTTACATCAATTTTTATTGTACCTGCGTTTCTAAATGTTCTTGACTCCCACCCCTTTCACTAATGTCCTTGCTAACGTCAGTCACACAAACTTACGGCCGCTGTTGCTAGCAGTGAAGTAAACAATATAGAGTACAGTGTGTTTCAGAAATATGTTGCATTTTCAATAGAAGAAAGAGCTTATATTATTGAAGTTAATTTTCACACAGGTATCGTGTGTAGCATAACTGAATTTATCTGTGTGAACTGAGCACAAGTCAAGATTAGAGTAACCGAATGTTCGGTACCTTATAATATGGTGCGGTACTTAACAGCATTATTTAAACAAAAGTTTTGTTTTACTGTTTGTAGGTATGAAGGACGATTATGGAAACTGGAATTACAATATAACCGAATGTGAACAACAGTTTTTTCACAATTTCCTGATTATATCATAACGAAATATTTTCGTAGAAATGTCATTAATCTGGTAGATAAATTTAGAGCAACAGAATGTACAGAAAGGAAGAAAAGTGTAATATGGCCAACAAAGGTGACAGAAAATGCTATAGAAGATGCTAGAGAAAGGATGCAGCGAGGTCCTAATAAGTCGGTCAAGAAGTTAGCTCTAGAAATTGGGGTTTCTTAAGGAAGTGCTCACAAAATTCTCAGGAATAAATTAAGTTAGTAATATGCTGAATAAATTAGACATTACATAATGAATATAACCGCCGAAGAGTTGAGTTTGTGAAAAAAAAATGTTACTATTCTACTGTTTTTTGATAAAATACTGTAACAGTATTGATCAAACTGAAAATCGTAATACTGTATTTTCCTGTAACAAAAATGGATACACTACTTTTGTCTCCTTTTATAGCTAGTAAAATGATTTGTTTACATATTGCACTAGCAACTCCAAACTACTGTAATGGAAGGGGGTATAGTGTTTCCGAGTATAGCCAGGTTAATGTTAAAAATGTTGGTAAAAATAAAGTGATGTCCCTGTATATGCGGCCTTGGTTCTGTGTAGAGGACAGTTGAAACTTCATTAGTAGAAGGGGTGTGAGTAAAGTACATTCAAAAACTCAGGTACAATAAAAATGGAAATAAAAATAAAATGATGTCCCTGTATAAGCAGAAGATATGAATAACATGCCGCTTTCCACATATATTGCAGTCAAAACGACTCAAGGATCCCACATCCCACTACTCCGCCTTATTATACACAGGGGCCAGCGGAACCTGAAGCTCAGCAAAAGACTAAGGTGATCACTCCCAGGGACGGACTTTCCCATTAAGAACTTCCAACCTAACTACCATAGAAGAATACAAGAATAAAGAACTTATTTAAAAAATACGATGCCTAGTGCCATTATCTCTTTTCCCAGTTTATTGCAGATTGTATTGTACTTAATGGACGCATTTATACGAGTAGTTGTTCTTAAAAGCGATTGCGATCTAAGAAACGGTTGTAAAATGTAGTAATAAAACATTTCTATCCTATTTTAAATTCTCTTCTGACCGTGTTAGATATAAAAGATTTCCGTACGGGCTATTCCATCTCAAATCGACCGAAATATAGAGAAAATTGACCATGCAATTTTTAAATACAGTGAAACTTTTTCTGTCCGTAGACAACTGTGATATAATGCTTTGTGCAAAGTTTGAGGCATCAGAACTTAATAGAGTTTAAATTAATAATATTTAAATTTATCGTATTTTCATATAATTAGCAACTTTAAACTGTTGTGGCTCCGAAACCCTTTCACCCAATGATCAAAATCATGGTTTATTTTGATGCTGAGAAATTAAAGTTTATATTGACATGTAAACAGTTTTCCTTACTTTTTATGGAAATGGAGAAATTTAGATTTTTCTTCATTAAGACGCCTTTGGCCACGAAAAAAATATTTTTAAAATATACGGTTAGATTCCGCATTGAAAGTACAAATAAACACATATTTTTTACTGATGGTATGTTGATAAGAAAGTATTGAAAATATCAAATAAAGAAAATAAATAGTACGCGCGTGAAGTAACCAGCTGACTGTGAGGCGGGAGCTAGCCGAGGTAAGCAAGGCCAGGAGACATAAACACGTGATGTGTCGTCTGGCAGTAATAGCTGGGCTAGCTTTATCACAAGTTTTCTTAGACACAGGAGTAAAATGACGCCCAATGCTCGCTCATCTCCAGTTCTTGGCCAGATCGTGCGGTCTTGGTGCGGTACTGCGCCGTTCAAGTCTAGGCGTGTGAAAATAATCTATTTAATACCCTCGAAACTTATTGCCAAGCCACTAAGCAAAAAATGCCGAATCCCTCTTAATAATGCAAGGTTTTTCCTCAGCATTTTTTTACATTTTTACAAATGGCCAAAAAGCCTAATAGCAAGTAAAATCAGATTATCTGTCTCTCTGTGTACAATAAAAAATAATGATTACTTCTTAACATAACCTACTAAATGTCAGCTTCAAAATAAGCTCTCGTTCAATGTTCTGCAGTAAATGGTTCCAGAGTTCTGAGCGCTGAAAGAGGCTTGTTTTTATAAAATACGCTAAATTTGTCGCTCAATAATACGAAAACCGTTTGACTTTCGATAGCATATTTTTGAAAATGCACTCCCCTCAGCACCTTGTATAAGTAGGGAAAAAATTAGAGTATTAAAAAAATGCGAGGTTTTTTACTGATCGATTTCATATGGAATAGCCCGTACTATTCTACATGAGAGCGAAGTGTATGTATCTACGAGTATTTTGTAATGTAGACCCTAATGTTCCAAGTTAAAAACAAACTTCCGATTTCTAATCAAGTAGAATGACGCCACAGTGATAGTGTATTACTCAAAACAGCTTCTGCAGAACACAGGCGGGATGAAATATTTATTTCCGAGGGCAATATTATGCCAAGCAACAGCTCTATCGATTGGAAACCGTTTTTGTGAAGGCCGGAGACAATCGATACTGTGGATAATTCAACAACTCCTCTTTCCTTCCACCCTCCCATGTGAGGTAGGGTGCCCAGTAGGTACGGCATGTATGTGGCGCTCAGATTTACACGGCTCCTTGTTCGACATTGGTCTGCACAATCTCATAAAGCGACTGTTTACAGAACTACACTAATATCTACTTAAGGTTAGTAACTATTACAACGAAAGACAATTTCTCCGTCTTTTAAGAAAAATGTTAATGTGGTTAAGGAATAACTGTTTTACAATTTATTAATTTCGTAACAACTAATAAATGCATTCCAAACTACAGGCCTATTCCACAAAGATATGGTGTGTATATTACAAGTAAATTTTCTAATAAGTAGTACAAATACTAGAGTTTCTGGTCCACAAGAGTTTTCTACTTTATATTTTACCACTCCATACTTACAAATCTGCAGTGCTTGGGAAAAGTGGCAAAAGTCAGTTTCCACAAACATTTTTTATTAGTTTATTAACAACTTACGGAACATCTGCTCGCTTGGGAAAAGAGACATAAGTATTTCTCCCATTACAATAATTCATACAGAAGAAAAATATAATCGACATAAACCAGTGTGAAGACAGTTTTTTTTCTTCTCCTGTAAAAATTAACATTTTTGACTTGTGCCACTTTTCCCGAACATTACAGAAATTACCAGTAAAGTTTCAGAATTGTGTTCCACTAAAGTACTAGTATTTGTAATATATTAAATATTCTCTAGATTAATTATATTAAAAGGGCTTGAAAATATACAGCAAAAAATTTACATTTAATATTACTCAAGTAATAAGAATATTTAATTTCCATTATTCTCTACCAATGAAAGGAGACTAACCATACATGTACTGATATTATTTAAATGTATTTATTTTGTAATATTAAGATATATTTTGACAAATATGTGGTCTTTTCTTGCTTTCATTTCCTTGAAAAGAAACAATTTCATTTCCTTTGACACCATTTCAATAATGCTGCAGTGTTTGCAATTTCATAACAATTAAGTATGACGGATGAAAATCTGTTGGCTAAAATAGAAAACTATCGTGCAATATTATGCGGGGATCGCGGAAGAATATTACAATGATAATAATAATAAGTAAATTTTTCATTATCAAAGAAATAAACTAAAATAAATGATATTTCAAGGTTACGAAATTCATAGAAATATTTACGGTATATTAGATTTATGAAAACATTGTTTCAGCACCTGTAAGGCTACTAAATAAATAGGCCTATATCTGAAAATTTCACTTTTCTATAGAAAAGTTGAAAAAATATTCCTTTTGAATAATAAAAAAAAAACTTGTGAAAAATGAGCATTAGAATAAAAACTTACATTCTTATAATGAAATTATACTTCTCAGACAAATCTAAAAATTAAAATGGATACAGCTTTAATAAGTTCTCTTCTTTTTGTCCATTGAATCAGTGCTGGCCATCCCTGTATATAGCTCGACCAAGCGACATATACAACGTCACTCGTCTGTCTCTTTCCTTTCCGCTGTAAAGCGCTCGGTCTCTCCTGAGCTCTAAAGCGCGCGCTGGCGCCTATGGGCATCAATTGACATGACTGCTTTTACAACACCTTTCATCGGTAATTTGTAACGAACAATACCATATCTTTGTGGAATATGCTCCTGGTCAAGACTATTCAAAGTGTCAACATAAATATCTTGATTGTTTGTTTCTTTCCCTACCAAATAACCAATACAAATTGAGCAATGTAACTTTGAGAGTACCTTGAAAGACGCATAAGCTGATTTGTTCAGAAGGCTGAATGGAGCTACCGGTACATCTACCACTTGTTTCTTCCTGGTTCTATATCGTTTGCTGTTTCAAATGTTTCCGAAAACTATTTTAGAAATCCATACTTGGCTGATTTCATGCCAAAACTTAAAAAGAAAAAATCAGAATAAATTGTAAATACTCTACAATACGCGAAAGCAAGGCTTAAATTGCATAGTACACCATGCGCTCATAAGAATACTGATGCCTGATGCACATGTTGCCAAGTTTCCGCCTTCCGACCTTCTACTAGATTCGACCGTGGTTACACTCATTTGCTACAGGGCGCAGAGGAAGAAGTCGTGAGCACATCGCCTCAAACACCATCTAGTATACAACTAAAGGCCCATTCACAATGAAAATTAAACATAACCGTAACATAAACACAGAAGTTTGCGCCCAGGCTACCAAATGGGATCATTCACAATGATTCACATAAGCATTGACATAAACATTATCTTAAGACGTTAACATGAAAGTTTGCAACTATCCCTATAAAGGGATAGTTCCTCTTTACCGAAACGTAATCAGAATCTGTATACAAAAAATATATGATATCTGTAAGATCTGTACAAAGTTTCATAAGAATTCGTTGAAATCCAGAGAAGTTATTAATTTTGTCTATCTAGATTAGCGTTTTTGCACAATATATGATATCTGTAAGATCTGTACAAAGTTTCATAAGAATTCGTTGAAATCCAGAGAAGTTATTACTTTTGTCTATCTAGATAAGCGTTTTTGCACAATATATGATATCTGTAAGATCTGTACAAAGTTTCATAAGAATTCGTTGAAATCCAGAGAAGTTATTAATTTTGTCTATCTAGATTAGCGTTTTTGCACAATATATGATATCTGTAAGATCTGTACAAAGTTTCATAAGAATTCGTTGAAATCCAGAGAAGTTATTACTTTTGTCTATCTAGATAAGCGTTTTTGCACAATATATGATATCTGTAAGATCTGTACAAAGTTTCATAAGAATTCGTTGAAATCCAGAGAAGTTATTAATTTTGTCTATCTAGATTAGCGTTTTTGCACAATATATGATATCTGTAAGATCTGTACAAAGTTTCATAAGAATTCGTTGAAATCCAGAGAAGTTATTAATTTTGTCTATCTAGATTAGCGTTTTTGCACAATATATGATATCTGTAAGATCTGTACAAAGTTTCAAAAGAATTCGTTGAAATCCAGAGAAGTTATTAATTTTGTCTATCTAGATTAGCGTTTTTGCACAATATATGATATCTGTAAGATCTGTACAAAGTTTCATAAGAATTCGTTGAAATCCAGAGAAGTTATTAATTTTGTCTATCTAGATTAGCGTTTTTGCACAATATATGATATCTGTAAGATCTGTACAAAGTTTCATAAGAATTCGTTGAAATCCAGAGAAGTTATTAATTTTGTCTATCTAGATTAGCGTTTTTGCACAATATATGATATCTGTAAGATCTGTACAAAGTTTCATAAGAATTCGTTGAAATCCAGAGAAGTTATTAATTTTGTCTATCTAGATTAGCGTTTTTGCACAATATATGATATCTGTAAGATCTGTACAAAGTTTCATAAGAATTCGTTGAAATCCAGAGAAGTTATTAATTTTGTCTATCTAGATTAGCGTTTTTGCACAATATATGATATCTGTAAGATCTGTACAAAGTTTCATAAGAATTCGTTGAAATCCAGAGAAGTTATTAATTTTGTCTATCTAGATTAGCGTTTTTGCACAATATATGATATCTGTAAGATCTGTACAAAGTTTCATAAGAATTCGTTGAAATCCAGAGAAGTTATTAATTTTGTCTATCTAGATTAGCGTTTTTGCACAATATATGATATCTGTAAGATCTGTACAAAGTTTCATAAGAATTCGTTGAAATCCAGAGAAGTTATTAATTTTGTCTATCTAGATAAGCGTTTTTGCACAATATATGATATCTGTAAGATCTGTACAAAGTTTCATAAGAATTCGTTGAAATCCAGAGAAGTTATTAATTTTGTCTATCTAGATTAGCGTTTTTGCACAATATATGATATCTGTAAGATCTGTACAAAGTTTCATAAGAATTCGTTGAAATCCAGAGAAGTTATTAATTTTGTCTATCTAGATTAGCGTTTTTGCACAATATATGATATCTGTAAGATCTGTACAAAGTTTCATAAGAATTCGTTGAAATCCAGAGAAGTTATTAATTTTGTCTATCTAGATTAGCGTTTTTGCACAATATATGATATCTGTAAGATCTGTACAAAGTTTCAAAAGAATTCGTTGAAATCCAGAGAAGTTATTAATTTTGTCTATCTAGATTAGCGTTTTTGCACACTGTGCGGAGTATCTCGGGCGGTAGCGCGCTTGCCTACTGGTCCAGGCATGGGTTCGATTCCCGCTTGGATCGACGAATCCGTTGAGTTGATTTCTAGATCTTCCTAAATTGTAACATGAATATCAGGTAATTTATGAAGAACCATTGTCATCTCGCTATTATCAATTTTACCGACGCTAAATAAAAATACTGAAAAACTCTACAAAAAAAGTCAGAGGCATGCGCCGAAAAAACTTCTGCCACTCAGAGATTATTCCGACAGTTAAAAGCAATTAAGTTTGCTTATGCTTACGTGATTTGCAAATAGAACACAATCTTGGAGCGCTGAAGTATACGACAGAATATGAGGAAATGGCGTCGTTGTTATGTCTCCATGGTTACCAAGTATATTTGCTATTATGTTTATGTTCCCATCCTGAATGATCTTGATTTTACCGTAAAGTTTATATTCTTAAGTTAACGGTTACGTTACGTTTAATTTTCAATGTGAATGAGCCTTAAGATAGTACTAGGACTCGAAAAGGAAGATAATTTAGTCCAGAGGCCCTAATATAGACTTAGATCTTTAACTCCGAAAACTCCGACAAAGGACACACGGCTTAAACTCACCCCAAGATGAATTGCACTCCGGATTTTTGGGTCCTGAAAAACCCGTCTATCCACCCGGGTATGAACCCGGAACTCTTGGATCTAGAGCAGAACGCTTTACTCCTAGATCACTAGTATTCATAAATATTATTTTGAATGTTGATTTATAGTATCTTTTAGAATTTTCTCACTCTTAATTTGTCAAACCGAGAAAGATTCAATTTTCGGTTATCCTCTATTTTTACGCCATAAATGAAGGGGCCCTTGGAGAAGTTTTTACAGCCGTATAAAATTTTAGAGTCTTACGTTGAATGCCACCGTATCCACCTCAGGAGTTTTAACGTCTCCTATCGCAGATTGGTGAAGTGTGGTGTAAAATATATCGTGGATGGATGAACTCTAAGGATAATATTAGCCTCTATAAACATTTTACAATCAACTGATTAGGGGAGTGGTCTCTGGTTGTACGATCCCAGATAGCCTGGAATAAATCATCAAAATGTCTTTGTTTCCCATCATACGGACGCAAGCGAAAAGAACATTACTATAAAAAACATTTCATTCAACATTTGAGAAGTTACTTAAGTCCAACAAATGAAGGGTTCAGAACCATAGTGGGCCAAGCGCCATTTACTAAAACCGTAGAAAACAAGGGTTAAAATGAAGTTATTACCATAATTCAATGGAAACATACTGGGTGTTCAGTTCAAAGTGTGGCATGGCTCGCCGTATGCCGTCATATGGCTAGTCGATGAGCCTAGAGAATTCAATCTTCCTACACTTCCGCAGAGGTGTGCAAGTATTACCTATATGTCAGAGAAGTTGCACAGCAATTACGGCGTTCATTCTGAAGAGTACTTACTGATATGTACGGTAACGCCGGTAGTGGCAGAAATGTGAAGTGTTTGGAAACATGTACTGAGGTGGGTTTTTTTTTTCTTCCTGTCGGGATATGGGGAGAGGGTTAAGACGATTACTTACGTATTTGTTGACATTAACTTCGACGGTCAACATGGACACGGAGCATTTGATTTGTGTTGTGGAATGTTGCCGTACACAACCGATGATAACAAATATCCTGCGTACGACTTGGCCGCACAAAACACAGTTCGAAAGAGGTTATGGTAGCACACAGACAGTACAGACCGCCATCTGTTGCTACGACTTTCAAGTTATACCGTACACGTTCTCAAGTTCAGATTGAACGCCTTGATTAATAGGCAACTTCTCTGACATAAAAGCTGAAACTCGCTTCAAATCGCTGACTCACAACAGTGACGTCATGACACACTTTGAAATGAACATCCAGTATAACAAGTAATATAAAGTATACACATTAAAACTAAATGATATGTCAATTTTCATTAAACTATAGTATTCACTTAACTTTAACCCTTGTTTCTCCGTTTTTAATTAATGGCGCTTGTCCCACTATGGCTCTGAACTTTTCAAATATATATTAAGCTTTGTTTGTAAAATTATTGATAAATACATGTTATAAGTCCTTTCAAGTCCAAGAAATATCAATTAATATGAGGTGTAAGTATCGCTGAATTCAAAAGAATATGGAATTTGAGTCAGAAATGAAAAACGTAGATATAATTGGGAACATGAGCTACGACAGAAGCAACAGTCTAGCAGGACCGTCATTTCCCATAATTATGATCCACGATACAACCATTCAAAAAACATTGTAGAGGTAACATAAACCGTTCGTAGATAGAGCCTGCAGTGACGTGACTTCAAATTACAATACAGTAAAATATAGATAAATGAGGTACTACATTATGGAGTACAAAATTTTAATGGTTGTTTCAAAGACCATAGTGTTCCAGGACCATAGTTATGGGAAATGACGGTACCAATAGCAACAGTAATAGCAGTTGCAGAAGTAAGAATTAACTAGTGGGTGTCTTTAAAATAGTGTTACTAAAACTGTGTATATATATTTTTTTCCATTCATCAATTAAAGTAATGAAGTAAAAAGATGTGCACTTATAAATTCTACAAAAAAATTATTAATAAAACGTTTAGTGAAATATCTTCACCTTTGTCTTATCTACGTATGACATCTCGTATCCTTTTACACTCGTACACGTTCCATTTGGGAACTTGAATCTATCGGCTGATGCAACAACGAAAGCGATGGTGCTTCCTCTATAATCGATATTATTTATCTTACATTAAAGTGTTACATATGTTCCATTTTGTAGGTCGTATATTGACTTCAAGTGAAAAATGTTGAACTATTCAGAGGAAATGAAAGTTGAGTATGAATATTAAAGTAAATTAAAAGATTTCAGTTATGATTATAATTGAGGCAGTAGCCGGAAAAAGGGGCCATAAGCAAAAGTCATGTTTCGAGAAAAGAGTGATTGAAATATTTTTATTTTTTTATGTAATTGCGATATGAATGCACTTTTATCAAAATAACAATTTGCATACTGTTATAATAATATTTGTCTACAAGTTTTTGTTAAATAATGCATTCCGACTTTAATAGTGTTATAAATACAGGGACATCGTTTTATTTTTACTAACATTTTTAATATTAACCTGGCTGTATCTCTGGATTAAAGGTCTAGAACCAGAAACATCGCTTGCTCCCCCTTCCAAGACTGGATTTCGATATACTGGCGTAAAACACAAATCACTTTACTAGGTATAGGAGGAAAGAAAAGTAGTTCATCCATTTACGTAAACTAGGAAATATCGCAATTTTGAGTTTGATAATTTTGATTAGGTTTTTGTTTGATTAAAATACAGTACAGTATTAACAATAAGTATATTTACTCACGAACTGAGCTATCCATTCGTACGTATTAATTATGCAGTGTATATTATAATAACTACAGCACAATAGCGTACAATATAGAGAATGAAGTTAAATTGAAAATAATCATAATATGGATATTTAAACACATTTTGTTTAAATGGTGGCCGTTCATTTCGATACAGGCTTCAGTTCTTTTCTGCATATTATCGCACTATAGACTATTGTACCTAATTCCAATTACCAGTCTCGTCCTTCGTACGAGTAACTCATGCTGAAATCATTCTATACCTCCCTATGAAAGAGTACCTTACGTTCTGTAAATTTAATCTTCATTCTGCCCAATCCGAAAAGATAAAATTACTCAGAAATGCTATCTACTGTCCATTCAGGTGGTTTTATCGCAGGCTCGTAGAAAGGGGGGGGGAATCACGTGACAGTTAATTACTTAACGAGGCCCTTTTATATAAGTTATTTTAAACAGTTGCATAATATTACGTAGACGTCCAATTAATTCCTAACAGAAATTAATGTTTCCAGAAGAGAGCTAAGACAGTCCATCTATTAGATTTTACAGAAGGGCGAACAGAAGCAGGTGGGGGAAATCGGGATGCGACATAGGCAAATGGACGACAGTACCTGTGCGAAAATATGATTCAATATTGAAAGCTCTTTCATCACTGGAAAACGAGAACATATTTCTGGAACGTACTATACTCACTCAGTACTGCATACGCGGCCTCGGTTCTGTTGGAGAACGATTGGAAGTTTACTAGTAGAGGGGGTGGGAGTGAAGTACATTAAAAAACTCAGGTACAATAAAAATTGAAGCAAAAATAAAATGATGTCCCTGTATATATAATTTATTGGACCATTTTATAGGCCCTTTTTCCAGAGAACAAGTTTATTTTACCAAAATACTTTTAATGTGATTATATTTCAGCAGAAATTAAACATCAGGAAAGAACAGCGCACATTATAGAGGTTTGCAAGTTAATAATAATTTTAGTAAAATTATATTTCTGACATATATCTCATGGTTACGTCATAAATTGTACCAAATACGTGTAAATAAAGAATATTAGTTGAGTACAGATTACAGGTTATTTTCATATTAATCTAGAATTGATTCACACTCACTTCAAAGTTTATCTTCAGAGTTCAGTTTACACTTTACTGCGCATCCTGGATGGACTCACACTCACTTTGAGGATCACCTTCACTGATGTTTGCTGAGTTCCATAACTACGCAAGGGTGCATGAGTTCATTCAATTAACTCCTTGCCCTCTGTTTACAAGATATTACTGTACAACAATTTTAGGTGGTATTAAATAACTTGAAATGCCCAGTAGTGTCATATACTTTGATAACACGTTATAAGATTTGAGATTCGCTGTTGATTTTATATTTTCAACTTAAGGATTGTCTAACCTTAGTATGGCCACGTACAGCAATACTTCAATAATGCAGCCTTCAGTTTTTCTCTGATTCGCGATAGAATAAATGTCAGGCGTTTTATCCATGACCTACAGGAGCACCATACATACAGCGCATTTGAACATATGTGAACAAACTACGGCCTTTTAATACTGTAAATTTTATGCTATTGATATTTCAGAATATGAAGTCACTTGTTGTAGACAATATTGATATGAAATTCTTGGGTTCTGTACCTAATCATGAATGGAAAAACATTGAATGTTTCATATTTATATGTCGGCTCCATTATTAGATAAGGCAAAAAAGGGGAAAGCCTATCTGTTATACATTGTGTCCATAACGTTTCAATATTCAGTTTATTCCTGTCGAGGATAGCTGCCCACCCAAAAAACAAATAAAAATCAATAAAGTAAAATTAAAATTAAAAATATAATATTGTTGATCTACAATTAATTTTGGTGCTGTTACCGCTCGGTACCCCTTTTTCAAGGGCAGCTGATCTATTTGGATTCTTCTCTATAATTAATAATTGCTCAAAAACCACATGGCATAGAGCAATACGATTTTATGCAACATGTTCTACATCTCTCTACATCTCTACATCTCTCTCTACACCATGTATGGTGGGTCCCTATCACCACGGCATGGCGCGTCCTCAGGTTGCGGATAGAGGAGACGGCATCCAGATATGGAGGGTAGCTGCGAATATATTGAATAAGCAGTCGTGGACAGCCGATAAGGAGTGGTCCTCCAGCTTGGGGGTTGGGCGAAGGGCTAACAACCCATCACCGTAAAAAACAGCTTGTTACGAATTCCTACAGGGAGGCCGAGACGTAGATGGGAGGATAATATTAAAATGGATTTGAGGGAGGTGGGGTATGATGATAGAGACTGGCTTAATCTTGCACAGGATAGGGACCGATGGCGGGCTTATGTGAGGGCGGCAATGAACCTTCGGGTTCCTTAAAAGCCATTTGTAAGTAAGTAAGTAAGTAAGTTCTACATCTCTCAATGTTTTGTTTTCATTCTCTTTGAGTAATTATAAATTTCTTGAAGAGAGATTAAATAATCAGAACTTTTCATAGTCGAAAAATAAAATAAGACTGACAATATAAAATCATAATTAATTTACTGCAAAATCTTTTATAATGTTGTTTAGTCAACTGTCCGAAGACAGGTCTGAACCTCACAAGTGATACCAATAAGGCATCACTTATGAGGAAACTAGGCCAGGAGATAATGGGGTAGGGTGGCCAGTTCCTTTCTCCCTCCATTTTATACATCTTCGATTAGGTACATGTTACACTAATCAGACTTCAGATGCAAGCAAATAATATTGTTCTTCCTCTGACACATATAGTCAAGTGAGCTGTCCTGTCTGATAACAGATGTACAGTAGTGACAATAAAAAAACCGGACTGACTCTTGCCGCTGATTTCAGAGCCTTGTTCACTCCAGAGCACGAAAGACTGGTAACTACGACTTTCGTGGTTCGAATCCTGCCTGGAAGGAAACTTTTTTTTTTATTCCTTATTCAAATTTATTCCCAATACTTTTCGATTACAGCGATATTTTACTACTTAATTAACTTATTATTCCCAGAAAGTATTGGGAATAAATTTGAATAAGGAACAAAAAATGTTTCCTGCCCAGACAGGATTCGAACCACGGAAGTCGTAGTTACCAGTCTATCGTGCTCTGGAGTGAACAAGGCTCTGAAATCAGCTACAAGGGTCGGTCCTTTTTTTTGCCACTACTGTACACATCAGCCAGAATCCCAATCAGAGGTGAAATCTTCTATTCATGGCAGTAAATGTTATGTATTTGAAAAAAGAAAATAGAGAACCCCATGAATGACAATGCCAGATCAGTTCCCTTTTTACGCAAAAGTACTTGTACAAGGGGATATTAGATTTACCCATCAACATAATCTAATCTTATTTCCAGGAGAAAAAGCAAGCCGCAGTACTTTTCAATCTCCTAGCATAAGATGCAAATTATTCATAGGTGGGGGAGTATTTAAACTCGGGGATGCTGTAGCAGCAGGTGAATTTTGTTCTACCAGAACAGACTCAGACAATTTATCTTAATGACTCTGTCCAGCGCAGCAAGAAGTACGTTCCTAGTTCCATGCAACAGTGTCTTTTCTCAAGGTTCGCAATACTTTTTAGTACGTAGAAAGCGGGGAATTGTCCGAGATAAATGACGTCACGGCTACTTTGAATTACAGAATGATTTGTACCGCGAAGCTTCCCTCTTCCTGTCAGACATCAGAAATAGAAGCCGAGTAATTCTGAACTCGGATAAAGCCACCACAATCCTTGTCGACTATTTTCTGGTTCCATACAGTCAGTTCCACAAAAAAAGGTGTTGAAGTCTATCCGTTCTTCCTCCGAGGCTATGCACAGAAGTTTTTATTCTGGTTACAACGAATAAAAAAATCTGACACGTAAAATAATGGATCTAAGGAAGACAATTGATGTACCTTGCAACGTGTTATTCTTTCAGTAGGTCTATATTAACCCTTCAGTGCTTGGGCCATAATTTGTGACACGAGTACTCGCGTGGATTACATTTGTAATCGATCATTTTTAATAATCAATTCTTTTGCACGTGTGAATATGTAATTTTATAACATATGTAATTATATATATACATACACACACGTACATACTGTAGCCTATATAGTACAGTATATACTGGGTGTTCAGTTCAAAATGTGTCATGGCTCGCTGTATGTCGTCATGTGGCTATCCGATGAGCCTAGAGAATTCAATCTTCCTACACTTCCGCAGAGGCGTATTACCTAAATGCGAGAGAAGGTGCCTAGCAAGTACGGCGTTCATTCTGAAGATTACTTACCGATACGTACGGTAACGCCAATAGTGGCAAGAATGTGAACTGTTTGAAAACACGTACTGAAATGAGTTTTTTTTCTTCCTGTCGGGATATGGGGAGAGGGTTAAGACGATTACTTACGTATTTTTTGACATTAACTTCGACGGTCAACATGGCACGGAACATTTGATTTGTGTTGTGGAATGTTGCCGTACGCAATCGATGATAACAAATACCCTGCGTACGACTTGCCCGCGCAAAACACAGTTCGAAAGAGGTCATGGTAGCACACAGACTTTACAGACCGCCATCTGTTGCTACGACATTCAAGTTATACCGTACACGTTCTCAAGTTCAGATTGAACGCCTTGATTAATAGGCAACTTCTCTGACATAAAAGCTGAAACTTCAAATCGCTGACTCACAACAGTGACGTCATGACACACTTTGAAATGAACACCCAGTACATTACTTTACTGATTCTGTTGAACTGATTGTGATGTAACAGTGTAACTCTATTTGAAAATTAATATTTAAATCAGTGATGTCCATAAAAGATATAACGAGTGACGTGCTGGAGGGAAAACACAGCAGGAAACTCAGAGTAGAAATATTGGAGACCTGCGTAACTCCTGTACTGTTATATGGGTGTCAGACATGGTCTCTCACTGCCAAACTTCGTAACAGTCTCCAAATATGCCAAAGAAAGATGCTGAGAAGGATACTAGGCTTATGACTGAGGGAGAGAGTTGCAAACGAAGTGCTACAAAAGATGGCAGCAATTAAAGATCCAGCACTGCAAGCCACCAACACCAAATGGAAGTGGGGAGGCCATGTTGCACGACTTAGAGACGGAAGATGGACGCAGAAAGTCACACTATGGGATCCCCGCATTGGCAAGAGATCACCCGGAAGACCAAGACGAAGATGGGCCGACCTCTTCAGTGAACGAGTAGGAAGCCATTGGTCAAGCAGAGCAAGACAAAGGGAAGACTGGAAAAACATAAGAAGACAAGTGAACAGCGACTAAAACCAGTGCGACAGAAACAAGCGAACAGTACCAAACTGTGCAGAATGTGAAACAAGTGAACATTTCCACTCTTACGCGGAGTAGCTCACCGCGTGAGACAAATAGAGCTCTCCCTCTATAGGAGGAGGCCTTTGCCCTTAACGGGACATTTTTAGGCTGATCATTTCATCATTTCATTATTATGAAAGAATTCAATTAAAAGCTCTATTGATATTATTATACACAATGGGCCAAAAGAGGCACAAAATTTAAATGGTTATATTCCAGTAGCTAATGATTTCACACATCTTGATTTCACAACTTTTAACACTGTATCACTTCGGAATATGTATGATAAGACTTTCTTCTGTTAAATTCTAACGTACCTTGTTTACATGTTTCGACCTTTTATGGGTCATCTTCAGAACTGGTCATTGCCTCTTGTTTTGTTTCCTGTGAGGGTGTGTTCGTGTGGTGTAAAGTGGAGTCAAAGTGTGTGTGTGTGTGTGTTCTAAAATTGAGTTGTATGTTGAGAATTTCATTGGGGTGTGTTTTTGTGTGTTTGTATATTTCATATTATTCTAGTGTGTTTAGTTTCTGGCTCTTTGGTTGGATGTGTAGTATTTCCATGTCTGTTTGATGTCTCTGAAATACTACACATCCAATCAAAAAGCCAGAAGCTAAACACACTAGAACAATATGAAATATACAGATACAAAAAAAACACACCCCCAATGAAATTCTCAACACACAACTCAATTTCAGAACACACACACTCTTTGACTCCACTTTACACCACACGAACACACCCTCACAGGAAACAAAACAAGAGGCGCCAAGTCCAGCAACGACCAGTTCTGAAGATGACCCATAAAATGTCGAAACATGTAAACAAGGTACGTTAGAATTTAACACAAGAAAGTCTTATCATAGATATTCCGTAATTATTTCACTTGAAAGTTTATTTCACAGGAAAATTTCACAGTCCTTGTAGGCCGGGAAGGTACTGTAATATTTCATTTTTTTACCATTTATTTATTATTTTTTATTTTCTGTAAGGCAGTGCAAAATCGATCGTTATTATGGTCTTACGAGTTCAGCAGGCCAAGCCGTTTGTTGTGCTATCATCATTTGTTTTCTTCCGTTTTGAGTTCTCATTTTGTGAATAATGGGTCGCTCAACGAACGAAGACAAAATTTTATTAAACATTTGCACCAATATAATTTATCTACCCGTCAAATTGTAAGGAACTACGCACAGCGAGTATGGTCTGTTTCAAGTGTACAACGATTGAATAGCAAGATATGGACATGATATTTTTCCTGAGAGATTATTGCGTGAAAGATCGCATTTCTCAGATTCTCTGGTGGTTTCCGCTGGAGTTTCAAACGAGATGTTAATCCTATGGACTATTTCGTATGGAGTCAACTACAAAAAAACAGTTCACTACAAAACAAGAATTCGTAATACTGAACATTTAAGACAACGCCTTCTTGAGTGTTGGGACCAGCTTGATCATAGACAGATATCCAGCTCTAGTAAAGGGGCTGGGAATGAAGTACATTCAAAAACTCAAGTACAATAAAAATTGAAGTAAAAATAAAATGATGTCCCTGTAGTATTCAGTAAATATCTTTCTTTCCCTATTCAACTTCCATTGGTTGGTTTATATCCATTTCCAATCTAATTGTTGGATGTAGTATAAATGCCTTTTCAACCATATCGTTGTATTTCTCGTTCGTAATAAGTGGATGTTTTATAATACCGTAATATTAAACCACTTTCAAACAAAATGGAATTCTGTGGGGACAGTCATACAATATTAAACATGAGAAATAGAGCACAGAAAATTACTTTTACCTAGAATAGACTCATTGCACAATCAGTCACTATCGATTGATACATTAGCGTAGTATCATGGACATTTCAAAACTTAATTTATCGTGACAAATACATTCAAAATGAAAACACAACCATATTAATTACATTTTATGTGAAAAATGTTATGATATTCGTTTCTTTTTTCATCGCCTTTTATATTCTGATTCTCTGTTGGAATTCCAAAAACCTTTAAATTTCGAAAAAAAGTCAAATTTCCCGGTACTTTGTATAATTCAATTAATAATCCAGTTAAAATAATAAAACTCAATTATTACTTACCCACTTGTATGATCTGATAGTCTACCATTATATTTTGGAATCGCAAAATCAGAGTTAAAATGGAAATAAAACAGGACTTATGGAGTCTAGTTGTTTATTCACCTACTCATTTATTTATTATTTCCTATGATTTTAGGAACTCTATATAACTCGGTTAACTGTGTAAGCGAATAGAAGGATTAGGGTTCACTATTAGGCGAAGACAAAAAAAAATTCTCTTTTCCATCACTTACAGAATGACTTTGATCCCCATTTTTCTACAAAAAGAGAATCGATATCAATTTTTTAAGAATGAAAGTGACCGAAGTTAGACATTTAACTCCAAGTCTGCCTGTATATTCCATGTCTGGAATCTTAGAGTGCAGGAGACGAAAAAACTCCTCTACGCAAGTGGTGAGTGGAGGGAGCCAATTTTTATATTATTATTTTGATTTTTTGACAACTTCTAAAAATAAAGTCCTTTTCTCACGTTTTTATATAAGTCTAACTCCTTAATTATGAAATTGATCCCATTAGTTTATTTAAGATTTCTGTTTACAAATAACCTCAGGACTCTCCTCCATAACGTAAGTGGGAAAGAAATTAGTAAATCACTCTGTATTCGTGAAGCGATTTTTGTAATACAGAAAAATGAACTTCACATTGTTTCCGCAGTCTTTTCAACAAGACTCACGCATGTTTAAGGGGTTAGGTACAGCTTACAGCAGTAAACATTTTGGAAATATTCAACAATTTTTTCCTCCATTACTGTGTATTCATACTGTGTGGTACATATTTTTTGTGTACAAACTGATTACGTTTGCACAAGAAAAACTACTTGTTCATAGCAAGTGCATTTAGACAAAATTAATTCCCCAGATTTTTATGAAACTTTATACACAAGTTAGAGTTAGCATTTATTTTCTGTCTTCAAAGTCTGATTATGTTTCTATAAGAGGAACTGCCCCCTTTACAGTGGTGAATTTAGACAAAATTAATAACTTCTCTCCTACGTAACAGATTTTTGTGGAACTCTGTACAACAATTAGGCCTACAGGTAACATACACAAAAGTTTGTACACAAAAAATGTATGCTACCTGTAACTCCTGTACAAAGTTTCATAGAAATCTGTGAAGTAGGAGAGGAGTTAATTTTGTGTAAATGCACCCCCTGTAGACCTAATTGGATAGTTCGTCTTATGAGACCGTTAATATAGTAGTTTGTATAGAAAAAAATATATGCTACCTAGGCTATAAGTTCCGTACAATGTTTTATGAAAATCTGTTAGATAAGAGAGAAGTTGTTAATTTTGTCTTAAATCACTCCCTATAAAGGGATAGTTCCTCTTTACCCAAACGTAATCAGAATCTGTATACAAAAAATATACGATATCTGTAAGATCTGTACAAAGTTTCATAAGAATTCGTTGAAATCCAGAGAAGTTATTAATTTTGTCTATCTAGATTAGCGTTTTTGCACACTGTGCGGAGTATCTCGGGCGGTAGCGCGCTTGCCTACTGGTCCAGGCATGGGTTCGATTCCCGCTTGGATCGACGAATCCGTTGAGTTGTTTTCTAGATCTTCCTAAACTGTAAGGTGAATATCAGATAATTTATGGCGAACCATTGTCATCTCGCTATTATCAATTTTACCGACGCTAAATAAAAATACTGAAAAACTCTACAAAAAAGGTCAGAGGCATGCGCCGAAAAAACTTCTGCCACTCAGAGATTATTCTGACAGTTAAAAGCAGTTAAGAGCAATGTAACAGTTTAGTATATATAGTGACGAAGCTCAATACGTAGTAAATATGCATCCGTAGTTAGTTGCTAACTACTAGGATCGCTACTATCGCCTCATTACAGACAATGCGAAATAATACCTGCACAGTCTATTGTTCCTAGTACCCTTATAAACTCAAGCTTCGTGACTGTTTATACTAGACTGTGGTAATTTTCTTATATCCATAAAACCTATGAACAGTTTCTCGACAAACGTTCGTTATTTTGTGGTGTCAAAGTCGGGATGTAAACTCCACGGAAAACGCGATGTATATGGGAAATGTTAACTGCCAGTAGTTAATCCAGCACTAATTTGCTTATACTCGTGCAAATGTAAGCAGAAAACTCGTCAAAATAACAAATACGTACTCTAATGAGACTCCGGATGTACTCACGAACCTTAACACAAACAATAGGTTTTGCACATTTCATTCACATATCATATCGTTTTATTCCTTTTCGTGTGACTCCCACTTCTGTAATAGTAACTCCACGATGTGCTTGAAAACAATTATGGAAATAGTCTACAATGGATAAGAGAACTAATTTCCATTCAGGTATCTACAGTACATCGCGACCCCAACTCTCAAACTACAATGTATCGTATTACAACTTTTCTCAACTACATCGGTCACGCTGGTAGTTCTGTAACAAAAATTTCTGAACTGATTGTGATAAAATTTAATTTAAATTAGGAAACCTAATATCATCAACAACTTTTTAAATATCTTGTTTAACGACCCTATTTCATTTGTAGGATATTTAGCTCTGGTAAAATTGGAGTTAAAGGAGAATTTTGACGTTAGACCGAGGATTCGCCATGGATTACCTCATATTTATCTTACAGTTTAAGAAAGCTTCTTGCTTGCTCAGTAAGCATACGGCTGGCTTGCAACGACCACGGACCCGCGTTCAATTCTCGTAAAATGGCGGAGTTATATTTGTGGCGGACAAAGTCTATATTCCCACAGACCTTTTCACAATTTCTCTTTCTTTATCATTTTCGGAGCTGCGTTCGGGCGTAGGTTCATATCCCGCTTGGGTTGATTTGAATGTTGATTTTTTCGAAGGTTTTCTCCAACAGTAAGGTTAGTTCTCGGCCTTATGTGCTATGTAAAGTCCAATCCACAGTACGTCGCAATGGATGTTCGTTGCGGTTTATCCACATTGATGAGTTGGGGCGGATTTTAGCATATTTGCCTGATTATTCCTTAATTCCAAATCATATTCTACCATTATATACAGGGACATCATTTTATTTTTACTAACATTTTTAATATTAACCTGTCTATACCTTTAGAGAACCGGAAACACCGCTTGCTCCCCCCTCCAAGACTGGAGTTCGATGATACTGGCGTAAAACACAAATCACTCTACTAGGTATAGGAAGGAAGAAAAGTAGTTCATCCATTTACGTAAACTAGGAAATATCGCGATTTTGAGTTTGATAATTTTCATTAGGTTTTTCTTTAATCAAAGTACAGTACTGTATTAAGAATAAGTGTTTTTACTCACGAAGTGAGTTATCCATGCGAACGTATTCATTATGCAGTGTATATTATACTGTCTACAGCACATTAGCGTACAATATAGAGAAAGAAGTTAAATTGAAAAATAATCATAATATGAATATTTAAACACAATTTTGAAAATGGTGGCCTTCATTTCGATACAGGCTTCAGTTCTTTTGTGCATATTATCGCACTATAGACTATTGCATCTAATTCCAATTGCCAGTTTCGTCCTTCGTACTAGTCACTCATGTTGAAATAATTCTGTACCTACTCTACGTACTGGGAATTCAATCTTCACTTCTGCCCGACCCGAAAATATAAAATTACTCAGACATGCTATCTACCGTCCGTCCAAGTGGTTATGCCGCAGGATTGTAGAAAGGGAGGAAATCACGTGACAGTTAATTACTTAACGATGTCCTTTTATTTAAGTTAAATTAAACAGCTGTATAATATTACGTAAACTTCCAATTCCTAAGAGAAATTAATGTTTTCAGAAAAGAGCTAAGACAGCCCCAGCTATTATAGAGGGGCGAGCAGAAGCAGGTGGGGGAAATCGGGATGCGACGTAGGCAAACGGACAGTACCTGTGCGAAAATATGATTCAATATTGAAAGCTCTTTCGTCACTGGAAAACGCGAACATATTTCTGGAACGTACTATACTCAGTAACTCAGTACTGCTTACTATCTGCGGTCTTGGTTCTGTGTGGAGTTGGAACTTCCTTAGTAGAAGGGGTGGGAGTGAAGTACATTCAAAAACTCAGGTACAATAAAAATTGAATTAAAAATAAAATGATGTCCCTGTATAAATGCATTACAAGTTTATTTAACCAAACGTCAACATTTTATAGTGCATATATATGCATATTTAAGAGATTAGTACATACTTCAGCTTTTAGCTTTTAGCACACACACAAATTCCACAATTTGGGACATCTGGCCGAAATCTACGGCTGACCACTAGGATGCAGAATACAACGCAGAGGTTAAATTAAAAATACAATACGATTGCGGAGAGAATACGGAACAATGATAAATTTAAAAATAAAGTACAGTTTGATTTCGGAGAAACATGAGATGGAAATACATTGAAGAGTAATGAAATGAAGTAAAAAAAAATTACATAGTATTATACAAGTGATTGTGTAAATGGATAATGAAAATTTAAGAGAAAGGAGAATGGTTTTGGTTAACTTAAACGAAGTTCCCCTAGCGCCAAAAAGAAGTCCTTTCACTTCCCATGTACTAATATTCATCTTGTATCTCTCACTGAAGTGAATCCTACCTTGTAGGATTTAGTGAAGAGCTGTTTTCAGAGCATGGGAGGGGTGATGGTAGGAGGGAAAAGAATAAATTTCATAAAATTATCTGATGATAGGCCTATGAGATTGATAGTGGAAGAGGAGATGATACCAAGAATGGGTGTCTAGGCCAGCCGCGGCGAAAATGCGACTCACGAGCACATTGTGGCTCGCAGTGCTTTTCTCTCGCTTCCTACCTACAACCCCCACCCTCTTACTCACTGGAGTCAAACTCCGTTCTATTTGTATTTTTCTCGGACCTGCGAGTGGCGTATCGTCGCAATATCTCTCTCGAAACCATGTACCTCTATAAAAAAAACGAAAGTTTCAAGTAGGATGGGGGGATGCATTCTTTTGCTTACAATATGATGAAAATATTAAATGTATGATTTGTTCACAAATATTACTAGGAAAACGGTTGTATAACATAAAACGGCATTATAAGTTATTACATGTTACTGATGAAACATTAAAAGGTTAAGTGTTATTATTATTATTATTATTATTATTATTATTATCTCTGTACGTCGATTCTTTTACAGCAGATGTACGAATAATGCGGTTAGATTTTCAATTTAAACTCACAGATTTACAATGTGACGTTAAATGAAAGCTAGATGTAAGGACTTGACAGATATTGAACTTTTCAAATCTTTGGAAAAAAAAAATATATTTGAAGCTTCGTTCTTTCGCTTGCTCTGTTAACGGCATTATAAGTTACTACATGTTACTGAAGAAACATTAAAAGGTTAAGTATTATTATTATTATTATTATTATTATTATTATTATTATTATCATAATCATCTCTGTACGTCGATTCTTTTACAGCAGATGTACGAATAATGCGGTTAGATTTTCAATTTAAACTCACAGATTTACAATGTGACGTTAAATGAAAGCTAGATGTAAGGACTTGACAGATATTGAACTTTTCAAATCTTTGGAAAAAATAAATATTTGAAGCTTCGTTCTTTCGCTTGCTCTGTTGAAGCCATGTTCGCTGTAACTTACGTTTGTGAAAAAATTATTTTCAACAATGAAAATAGTAAAAATCAAATTTAGATCACGACTGACAGACAAATACCTTCGTGATCAACTACGATTGGCAGTAAGTGACATAATTCCTGATTTTGAAACTCTGTCGCAGAGACATTCTGAAGGTTGTGATAATGTGTACTATGTTTTCTTGTTCATTTCGTTCTTCGTTACACGTCCTAAACATTAACTTCCCCTTCGGTTGTCCGCCTCCCTCCATAGGTGCTATGCACGTTGCAGCTTACACAGTGGCTCGGCGCACCATCACATTTTCGCCACGGCTGGTCTACGCGGTCTTCCACCAATGCGCCGAGGACGAAGAGAACCATCGTCTCGAAGGCGCTGATGAAGTCGAGCAAACATTGTGTGGTGAGACTGTTGTTGGTACATGTTGGAGAGATCTTCAGTTTCCGCGAGCCTCCCCATAACACATTACCAAAGCTCGGAACTTGGGGACTTGTGTGTCGTGTGCATGAGTAAGGTTCCAGGTACAACGTACACAAAGCTCACGCTGTAAGCGCTCAAGGACAGTCGTATGTACTAAGAAAGTGGTCACATCTACGCACGAGGAAACTGTGTCATGTTGAAGCCTATGGCAATCAGAGAATTACAAATAAACGGTCTGTTAGAGGAATTAGAAAATACGTGTTATTCGAATGGGTATTATAGAAGTTTGAAAATACATTTTTTAAATTTTAGGTACAGAATTTCGTGGAGAAATTCGGAGGAGATACATTATTTTCTACGAATGGAGAGTTTATATTTTGTAAGTTGTGCCACACACAAACTAAAGGCTGGAAACGGCATTCATTGAAAGACATTGCAGTCCCTTAAATTGGTGGAAAATTTGTCCATAGCCATGCATCAAATCATAGAGGGATCTGCCCTAGTAGTGACACACAAATTGAAAACTATTTTCGAGAAAAATTTAGGATATACTTATCTTTCTCATATAAGAGATCAGCTAGCAACTGCTGAAAATCGAACAAAACGGTGACAGTTAAAACATTTATTTTAAGTTGCTCCCGTCATTTCATGTGACGTGGAAATAAGTTTTTCTCGTTTCAAATCATGTTTAACTCACTGACGAAGAAGTTATGGGTTCGAAAATCTTCGAATGTAAGTAGTCATACACTGTAATATAATGTACAGAGCAGTACAGTAAATTTGATATATTGCTGATGTTTATTTTTATTATATATATGCTATAAAATTACGTGTTTCAACCTACCATAATATTATCAATATGTTGTTCCAGCCAGGAACCACCTTTATAGCAGACCTGGCAGTACCTCCGTACTGGAAGCGGGAGTTTGTTGACATTGAAGTCCGCCGCTTAGCCACGTGCAAAGACACAAGTCCCCAAGTTCCGAGCTTTGCACATTACCATGTCGGCTATCTCGGGAAAAGTGTAGACATCCTTTCTCAGTTGATGATTAGACTGAACTGAATGGAAAAATGTATTGAACATTAAACGTAAACAAACAACAACCTTCTCGTATCTTACAAACATCTAAACAAACAAACAAAGAAGGATGCACACATTCGCATACATTGACGTACGCCCGCGCAAAAACATTTTCAACAGTAACTTCAAAACGACGCGTCAAAAGACATAGGTTGTTTAACAAAAAGGGTTCCTTATTGTTAGATCTATCACCCCTCAGAGTTTTTTGCAGAGGTTTTGAATCACCCTGTATAAGACTACAGCGCTACAACCGAAAAATAACACGAAGTTAATTCTAATTATTTAATTGAGCGACAAAATAATAGTTTTAAGGGAACAACGCCATTAAGAACAAAAATAATTATTAATAATGAAATCATAGAGCAAGTGAACTGTTTTAATTACCTAGGCTGCATGATATCATATGAACAAATTAACGACATAGATAGGAAGCTCTCTAAATTTCAGCAGTTAATTGGCACGATAAAAAGAACACTAAAGAAGAAAGTTAGGACCGACACAATTTTAAAATTTTACAAAACAATGGCGATTCCAACATTAACCTATGGATCCGAAACATGGTGTATGACAACTCAACAAATGAAGAGGGTGGCAGCAGCTGAAATGAAACTGCTAAGGCCAATAGCAGGATATAGCTTATTGGACCACAAGCGAAATGAAGACATACGACAGGGACTAAATATGCCAAATATTATAGAAACGATCACAGAATATAGGAATAAATGGCATGAACATATATGCATTCCATACAGACTACACCATTATAAACCCCAAGGGAGAAGACGAATCGGACGCCCTAGAAAACGCTGGAAAGACCACTTTTAATATTGCTATGGAGACGAAACGGGCCAATGGGCCCAAATCGTATTGTTGATGATGATGATGATGATGAAATAATAGTACATAATGGTAGTAATTAAGACGCGAGTATGTTTATGAAACGAGCGCAAGCGAGTTTCATAATTTTTATATGACCGTCTTAATTACCATTATAGTCAAGTTTCATACGACATTCTATGCTCGACCATATTTCTAACTTGAAATTATTCATAAGTATTCATGTTATTCTTATCTGACTGAGGAGCGGAACTGACCTTGTGTAATACCTCGTAAATTGTGAGATGTGCGCAGACGCGAAAGAATTGATTTTTTCCGAGAAACAAATGTCGACATTGACCTTGATATAATCTAGAGAGTAAAAAAAACATTAATCTTGATATAACCTTGAAATTGAATTAGGCATTGAAAAACGAGATGACAAATTGCATTTATTTGAATATTATTTACAATTAACGCTAATTATTATAGTAACAGAACTGACTTTATTTCAAATATAGATGAGTTATTGATTTATTGTTGTCTTTCGATTGTATAGCAGAGGATACTCGATATTTGTGCTTTCATATTGCTACAATGGTGTTTTCTGATTGGTGGAACACCTGAACTTTAATGAATAGGTGTACTTTAATGAGGTCCATTAAAGGGCTGCTACCAGGTGTATAATTACTACATTTCGGCATGGTCGAGCATAAAAGTGTATTAATTTACATTGAAATTCATTATAAGTTTATGTACGTTTTTATTTTTTTAATGTGGCCTGAATTTCCGTCATCTATATTTGGCAACCCTAGTACAATTGCGGACACTAAGGGTGTGATACAAGCTGTTATTCCTAGACCCAAAGTGTGTATTTGAATGGAGTATAGATACATTACCTACATCGTAATATTGAAATATACATCCATTTTTCCCCATTTCTAAATTGAAAGCATCCAACTTGTTGCGGTGTGTTGGACTCGCCTCACCGATAACAATGCGTAGGAGCTTTAACAATCGAGGACGGATACCATGGCAAACCACGTTGTAGCGGTTGTGCCCGTACTGCCTTAAAGATTTACGGCTCTCACTGAATGCTGGGTTGGTAAATGAAGATCGATACACGCAGGTACAGACACGGAAACAAATATTTCGAACGTCTTTAACTGCCGCCGTCATTAAAAACACGTTGAAGACTACTACAGGTAAAATATTATCCTTTTATACGTGTTTAAATTTCGTTCAAGAGAACAGGTGCCTGATATTCGCTATACCTTTAAGTACCATGCTTATATGAAACTCCATTAAAGATTCAGCAAATGCAAATACGGGGACTATGTTTAACTCTGTCACTGGCTTCAGGTTGTTAAAGCACATTTCTTCTTCATGAAGTGCTATAGAAATAACCTGTCTATTGTCACTTGAAGAGGCCTACATGTTTAACATAAGAATGTCCATTCATCTTGCAAACCTTTGTGTTTTCATCCATTATTGCCTGGGCTAGTTATCTAGTTTTATTTAGAGATTTTCTCAACATGTAAGACGAATTTCAGGTAAGCACATAACGAATCCTCGACTTCATCTCTTCAAATACCATCTTGCTATCACCAATTTCATAAGGGCACTGTTCCTGTCCTTAAGTTCGAATATAGCAGCGTTTTTCAACCTTTTTCAACATGTGGCCAGTGTTGCCATACCTACTGATTAAGCAGGAGATTTCCTGTTTTTCCATTGCATCCACTGCTCTACTTCTTTTTTTTTTTGTCAAAAGTCCGAATTTATCCTTCATTTTTGGCATGCTGCAGTCACCTGGTTCTGTGCCCGGATTTTTTCAATTTATTACACATTATATTATGTCACCATGTCTTACTTTTGCATCTTATACACAAGTCAATGTTTTCATTTGTCTCCCAAACGAGCTAGAAGTAAGAATATTCTTCCAGCTCGTTGTGTCTCCCTGCTCAAAACGCGTCGCCACAATGATGCTTAAAGGAGCAAGAACACGTGAAACAGCGAGAGAGTGAAGTGTAGGTAATGGTATTTTTGTGTCACATATCGTGCACAGTGATCTTTTAAAATGAATGAAAGTGTCCCAGCAAGAAAGAGATGTAAATACTCCTTCCCAGAATTATAAATCAGAGTCGGAAAATTATGAATAGTTTAAAGGGTAGTTATGCAAAAACAGGAAAAGGGATCATTTTTCATCTGTTATAATCGCAGCTAATGCAGTACTGTCTTTAATGTCATCTTTAAAATAAATCTCGTTGTATCGAAAATCGTTTGTCAATATACGAAAAACTCCTGATCAATACATTTTAATGCGAAACATTGTCAATGAGACATTACTGTGTAAAATCAAAATTGAATGACTAATTTACATACGCAGAGTAAAGATGACAGTAGTAATATTTAGCAAAATTGTTCCATTTCATTGGTTAGGGATGTGCTATATAGTAATACAACAGTATCATCTTTCTTACAGTATACACTGTTTTGTAATTAATATTATAATACGAAGAGAAAATTCATGTTTAATTAATCTATTGTAATGTCCTGTTTTTTTCTATGGTTTTCTCCTGATTTCCGTGAGTAGGTCGTGGCAACACTGCATGTGGCATATCAAAGGTGTAATTAAAAATCCTTCCAAACCAGGGTGGAGATTTTGAGGGTTTTAGGAGGGAATGAGGACTATAAAATAAAAATAAATTAGATATATGTATATGCATTAATATATAAAGAATAAAATACTTTCAATTTTATATTCATAATTTCTAGTCAATATAGGGGGAAATGATTGATCAATAGTGAAAGGGTGCATGGTGGAAAAAGGGTTGAGAAGCACCAAAACAAAAACAAACAAAAAAATACACAGTACAGTAGAGTCCCTCCGTTGAAAACTTCTGTTATGGAAACGTCTAATTTGGAAAGCTAGTTGACTCCTTCCACTATAGGAACACCACTCAATACGTTACTGATAAAGTGATCGCTTTGCTCATGCTCGAAGTAGACATCAAATGATACATAAATAAGAAAGAAATGTATTTAAACACATACATGAAAATATTACAAACTTAAATAAGAATTATTTTAACATCTAAATTTCTACACATAGAATTATAAGGAGAAGATTTTTTAATAACTTATGTTGAAAAGAAAATCGTTCTCCTCATCTTCGCCTAGTTTCTCCTCGTCTTTTCCTTGTTCTTCTTTCGTTTCTCTTGCTCTCCTTGCCTTCCCCTCGTTCTCCTCACCTCCCCCTCGTTTTCCTTGACTCGTTATTAGTCTGCTCCAAGTTTTCTCTGATAGTAAAATCGCTAAGATAATCATTGTCACATTGTGATTTTCCGCTGATAGTAAAATTACTAAGATAATCCCACGCGAACGTTTTCCAGCTAATTAAGTTGGTCATTGACGCTAGATTTACCAATGAGAATCGAATTACACAGATAGTTGAAACCACAGCTGCTAAAAATTAACAAACGGTAGTTTTCTTCCTCCTCCTTTCATTTGTTTTATTTGTATCGATGTATTGTCTCTATGATCTACTTTAATGTAATCAGTGGCAGAATCGTCCCATATAGGGTTGCCAGGTTTTTAAAATATTCATTCTAGATATTTACTTATTTCAGCAAATTCTCTAAATTTAATTCCACCATTAGATCTGCTACCCAATTCATCTTTCACTGCACATCATTATTGCGGAAGACCAATGGAATACATTCACTGGTACACAAATTAAATCTGATAACCGTTACAAATATGCGAGCCATTTCTGTGATATGTTCGACCTGGAATTCCGCTTAAGGGATTTTATTCTCCTCACAACTTTCTTCTCAATAGATTACATGAAGGGTTCAGAACCATAGTGGGCCAAGCGCCATTTATTAAAAATGGAGAAAGTAAGGGTTAAAGTTAAGTGAATACCACAGATTAATGAAGATAACACATCATTTAGTTTGAATGTGTATACTTTATATTACTTGCTATATATTTCCATTGAATTATGGTGACTATTACACTCTTACTACGTCATACTACTTTTGACCAATAAAACGGTACGAAAGGACGTATTTCAACCAATCATAGCTGCTTATCGCACAATTTTATCGCGTCCCTAGCATTTGTTTAATTTTATCACGTCCCTAGCATTTGTTTCTCTGTTTGCCAACATTTGAAACTGCGCTGGTATGGACGTCAAAAATATATATATATAAAATTACAAATCACTCCAGTCCATGCACAGCAGTTTCAAATATGACTCGCATTGGCATTCAAGAACAAGAATTAATAAAAATCACTTATCATACCTATGCATCTTCTGAAATCCGATTTACAAATAAATGAAGAGCACCATTCGCAAATCCTGAATAAGTTGAATACACCATGTAGGCCTAAATCAACGAGTTCCACTTCTATTACGCACACGTCCAATATAACATCAATTGAACCACCAACCACATTCAAATTTGAAAATTGTACATTCAATAATTATTCCTTTTAAAATTATTCATTCGGAAATCCTGAATAAGTTGAATACACCATGTAGGCCTAAGTCAACGAATTCCACTTCTATTACGCACACGTCCAATATAACATCAATTGAACCACCAACCACATTCAAATTTGAAAATTATTCATGTTTATTTTTTAAGTCATCGTCGTTAATTAAAACTTTTCTAACACTTGTGTATAATAGTTAGGTTATGTTATAGCTTCTGCTCTGAGAGGATAAAAAGAACTTTTGCTATATGATATTATGGATAGTCACGTATCAGAGATTGTTTAATATTAAGTAATATAAATAATATTAATGAATAGTAATCATTACAGTGTCTGTATAAAGACACTACTGCCATCTAGCATGCATCTAGCGTAATATTTGTAATGTTGAGATGGTACAATAATACATTTGAAGACAGTTGTATTTTCGTAAGTCAATTAATATTTTATTGTATTGGAGTACTTCGTTACTTCTAATTTGTATATACTTTCTTCTAATCGTGTAATGGTCAATTAAATCCCACTCTACGGTTTTAGTAAATGGCGCTTGGCCCACTATGGTTTTTTTAGTAGGTTATTTTACGACTCTATATCAACATCTCAGATTATTTAGCGTCTGAATGAGGTGAAGGTGATAATGCCGGTGAAATGAGTCCGGGGTCCAGCACCGAACGTTACCCAGAATTTGCTCATATTGGGTGAGCGAAAACCCCGGAAAAAACCTCAACCAGGTAATTTTCCCCGACCGGGAATCGAACCTGGGCCCCCCTGGTTTCGCGGCCAGACGCGCTAACCGTTACTCCACAGGTGTAGACCGCAATATGGTTCTGAACCCTTCATATGTAGGTGTATAACATATTTTCTGAGTTGCACAACTAAAGAATTTTCCCCATTTCCTTCATTGATGCAAAATAAAAACTTAACTCATGTATACCATACGATGTTTAGCGACAAAGCCGATTACAACCACCAAGATAGTTACCACAACTGTATTCTAAGCATTCAGTCTCTCACAATTGAGCATAACTTCCTGTACTCATTTAAATTTGTATTATGAAATAATAATTATCTATCGCACCATTTCTTTCCAGGCCTGTGATTCTGAAGTCCAGGACGCGTTCACTGCAAGTTATACAGGGACATCATTTTATTTTTACTTCAATTATTTTGTACCTGAGTTTTTGAATGTACTTCACTCCCACCCCTTCTACTAATGAAGTTCAACCGTCCTCTACACAGATCCAAGACCGCATATACAGTCACAGTAGCCTTACGGTCATAGTAAACAGTACGTTCCAAAAATATTTTCGCGTTTTCCAGTGACGAAAGAGCTTTCAATATTGCATCATTTTCCATTTGCATACATCGCATCCCCGTTTCCCCCACCTGCTTCTATTCGCCTCTCTGTAAATGCTAGTGGCTGGGCTGTCTTAGCTCTTTTCTGAGAATATTAATTTCTGTTAGGAATTGGACGTCTACGTAAAATCATACAACTGTTTAAAATAACTTAAATAAAAGGGCCTCGTTAAGTAATTAACTGTCACGTGATTTCCTCCCTTTCTACGACGCTGCGGCGTAACCACTTGGACGGACAGTAGATAGCAGTAGCATGTCTGATCTTTTGTGATCGGGCAGAAGTAAAAATTGAATTTACAGTAATTAAGGTCTCTTTTATAGAGTAGGTACAGAATTATTTCAACATGAGTTACTGATACCAAGTACGAACCTGGTAATTGGAATTACGTACAATAGTCTATAATGTGATAATATGCACATTAAAACTGACACCTGTATCGAAATGAACGGCCATCATTTTCAAAAATGTGTTTAAATATCCATATTATGATTATTTTTCAATTTAACTTCATTCTCTATATTGTACGCTAATGTGCTTTAGACAGTATAATATACACTGCATAATGAATACTTCCGCATGGAATACTCAGTTCGTGAGTGAAAACACTAATTGTTAATACTGTACTGTATTTTGATTAAACAAAAACCTAATGAAAATTATCAAACTCAAAAGCGCGATATTTCCTAGTTTACGTAAATGGATGAACTACTTTTCTTCCCTCCTATACCTAGTAAAGTGATTTGTTTGTATATTACGCCAGTATCATCCAACTCCAGTCGTGGAAGGGAGTAGCAAACGGTGTTTCCGGTTCTTAATCGTTGATCCAAAGGTATAGCCAGGTTAATGTTTGAAATGTTAGTAAAAATAAAATGATGTCCCTGTATAAGCGCGGAAGAGAACTTCATGATTTCTAATTAATTAAACGACTATATGAAAAGGTCATCCTGAAACTTGAATATTGAGTATACGAACATCATAAACTATCCTCGTTCTAAATGATGAGGGATTTTTGTTAGTTGCTGCATTAAAAGTTCTCTACTTATTAAATTATATATAGTACAGTATATCAAAATAACTTTAAAAATCAGACACACAAGTATTGCATTGCATTTTAAATGTAAAGAGCACCCTAAAGCTAAAATACGTTTCAATAAAAAAATGTAACAAGCTATCGCATTCTCTCAATGCCACATGCACAGTCATTCAGAAAAAATAATGCATGAAAAAACTCATAAGCGAAACAAAGGGGAAGTTTATTTTATAAATTTTATAAACATTGCTGCTTTCATATACATTACAATCGTAAGCCTTAACTGAATAACAGAAATATTAAAGGCGGAGAATATGTATTAAAAAACCTCTCTCTGACTGTAACTCTTTGTTCAACAAGAAAAATTGATAAATCAGAAGCTAGCTAAAAATAAGTAATATTCATCATCCGCAGCAAACTTCAATGCACAGTACCTATGGCCTGTTCTAACTTAACAGCCCAGAGCTTTTACGCAGTTTTCAAACTGCATCTCTCCTCACGATCTACAGGGACATCATTTTATTTTTACTTATTGTACCTGAGTTTATGAATGTATGTACTTCACTCCCACCCCCTCTACTAGTAAACTTACAACCGTCCACTACACATAACCAAGGCTACGTATGCAGTCAAAGTCGCCTTACGGTCATAGTAAGCAATACTGAGTTAGTGAGTATAGTACGTTTCAGAAATATGTTCGCGTTTTTCAGTGACGAAAGGGCTTTCAATATTGAGTCATATTTTCGCACAGGTACTGTCGTTCCGTTTCCCTACGTCTCTTCCCGGTTTCCCCCACCCGTTTCTGCTCGCCCCTCTGAACTGTCTTAGCTCTTTCCTGAAAACATTAATTTGTTAGGAATTGGACATCTACGTAACATTATATACTGTTTAAAATAACTTAAATAAAAGAGCCTCGTTAATTGTCACGTAATTTCCCTCCTTTCTAAGACCCTGCAACAAAACCAATTTGACAGACAGTAGATAGCATGTCTGAGTAATTTACTAGTACGAAGGACGAAAGTGGTAATTGGAATACAATAGTCTATAGTGCGATAATATGCACAAAAGAACTGAAGCCTGTATCGAAATGAACGGCCACCATTTTAAAAAATGTGTTTAAATATCCACACTATGATTATATTTTTCAACTTAACTTAATTCTCTATATTATACGCTAATGTGCTGTAGACAGTATAATATTCACTGCATAATGAATACGTCCGAATGGATAGCTCAGTTTGTGAGTGAAAACACTCATTGTTAATACAGTACTGTATTTTGATTAAAAGAAAACCTAATGAAAATTATCAAACTCAAAATCGCGATATTTCCTAGCTTACGTAAATAGATGAACTGCTTTTCTTCCCCCCTATACCTAGTAAAGTGATTTGTTTGTATTTTACGCCAGTGTCATCGAACTCCAGTCGTGAAAGGGGGTAGCAGACGGTGTTTCCGGTTCTCAACCGTTAATGCAAAGGTATAGACAAGTTAAGGGAAGACTCCACTGAAAATCATGAAAATCTTTTCAAATTTTTTTTTAGCTATTTCACTTATTCAGAATTTATATTTTCATACCCCAAATGGATTCAGTTCAATTCTCATTACAAATACTCGTATGTTTACACTTTTAAATTAAGGCTGGAAGGGGGCGTGGAATTTAAAGAGCTGTCAAAATTGTTTTTCATCGAATAATTCTTTTTAAAATTTCTGATTACAAATCTAGTAAATTTTTGTTAATAAAATAAACTAGCAGCATTAAGAAAAATATTAATAAAATAAACAAGCAGCATTTCTCACAAAATAAATGCACAGAAACATGCAGCTACCTCATAAAAACTTCGAGTAAAAATTTCATCCAGATTGATTAATATTTGGCATAAGAAAGTTGGTGATGAATCAACAAAAATGAACGCAAAAGTAGATTTGAAAATAAAATGAAAATTTATGTAAATTTATATTCTCCTCCGCTACATTCATCTAGTAACTTTAGAGAGCCAACAAAAAGTTACTAGATTTGTAATCAGAAATTTTAAAAAAGAATTCTTCGTTGAAAAACGATTTTGACAGCTCTATACATTCCACGTCCCCTTCCAGCCTTAGTTTAAAAAGTGTAAATATACGAGTATTTGTAATGAGAATTGAGCTGAATCCATTTGGGGTATGAAAATATAAATTCTGAATAAGTGAAATAGCTAAAAAAAAAATTGGAAAAATTTTCATGATTTTCAGTGGAGTCTTCCCTTAATATTAGAAATGTTAGTAATTATCCCTCCTCAAAGTTCAATTCATTCAGGTATACCTTGAGAAGGGATAATTACGTTTAGGAAATAGTGTTGTCATTTCAGACCAATATACTGTAGTTTTGTTAATTCGGTCACGGAAGACGGTGATATTATGTTAATCATACAGAGAATGAAATTCATGACCGTAAAAAAATGCTGCTTGGAAGCAACATCATATAAGTAGCAAAATTTGATTTGTTATATTGAATTACTTCAACGTTACAATTTTATTGCTTGTTTGTTAAAATGTGTATATGATAACGTTATGCAATTAGTGTTATTTTGTTTGGTGGTTTACGGAAAATATAATTTAACTTAATAATAATAATAATAATAATAATAATAATAATAATAATAATAATAATAATAATTCTTTATTTATACTGGCAGAGTTAAGACCATAGGGCCTTCTCTTACACTCTACCAAGTCACAAAGTATACAAGCAGTTAAAATTTAACAAAAGGTTAAAGAACAGAATACTAACATATTACAAAAATAATAATAATAATAGCACAATAAAATCGACACCAAACAACGTGAAAATAATACCATAATAGAAAAAAAAACAAAGTAAAATACACTGGAATACAGTAAAAGCAACTCATTTAGTACAAATAGTTAATATGGAAAACGTAAGGAAGAATATAACAATTTCACTTAACGCTCCATCATAAATAAAGACCGGATTTTTATGTAATATCAAGGTGTGAAATATGTTCATATTTATGTAAGAAAAATATGCTGAATATGTACCAAAATATGTAAAATCATGAAAATATATAATATCAATATCTGGCAGGTATAGGATAGATAAGCCTCTCCAGTTGAGATTTCATAGAGCACCCGACTTTTTTTACCGCACACTTGACACATTACTTTAATTTCCATCTGTAGTGAAAGCTTAGTCCATCGTAATATTTAAGTACTAAGACTGGAGAACTGAGTGAAATGAATGACATAACAGAACTGCAAGCACTGTTTCGCTTTACTGGATTAGGAGAAAATAGGAGATGTGGGACACATGCATTTTAGCCGCTCCCTATAAGAAACAAAGTAGCCTATCTACTAAAACTCAAACTATGGGCATTTGTTGTTTCAAAAGTGACATTTATGTCTCATTCAGAAGGGTAGGATTATTTCAGCCGAGAACCATACTTCCTAATTGCTCGGAAAATCCCATTTCCGTATTGATCTACTAAATTTAGAGTAAAGAGGTCAACCAATAACCTGAAAAGCTATTTATTTTAATCTTTCAACATCTTTCCAGTTTATTCCTTTAGTCCAGCTTCTTTTCAGAAGTCGGCTACTCTATTGCGGCTCATGCCATACTGACACGGGTTTTCCCCTGGAAGGATTAGGAAGAGGATGGGTTAAGTTGCAAATTGCATGGGAACGGCTTGTTAAGACGTGTGCAGAACAATTATAGTTCGAGACAAATCTTGTCGCTCTCGTCCCACTCCACCGCATGAAGGCAACGCTACTTTGAGTGATTTTTGCAATACAAGGTAGTTGTATAAGAAAGATTGTCTTTTGTTCACTCATATTTACAGTGGGCGGTATGGGATGAGTGCCTCTATTATTTTCTGGAACTATGGACGTTATGTTTCGTTCCGAAATATATCCTTTCTGGGGTAGGTAGAAAGGCTTTTTAAATCTGTCTATTTCAAATTGTAAACTTCCCCATCAGAAGTCCCCCCCCCTTAGAGAAGTAAAAATGAATAAAACCCCTAAATATATAGATTTGTGTAATACCAAGCCATAATATGTAATGTGGGGTAAATATGTAAAAATATGTAGTATCAGATTTTAATATAAGTATTAATGATAATTACAAGATTCGCAAAGATTTGTTATTAATATACGGTAAGGTTGAAAGGAATATAATATGTAATTACTAGACTTCGTGGAATTGCCACGAGAATCGCAAGGTTTACTGCGCACGGGGTATAGGCTGTATGAGAAGGGGACGTGCAACGGATCGAGTATGCCTCTGATGTAAACACTGAGCAGTATACTGCGGTTACAATAAAACCTGTATCCTGCATTCAAGAAATATAATGAATGGTCTTTGAAGTAGGAAATGTCTAAACATGTAAATACACAATTATTTTATAGTGAGATATATTAACTCTTAAAATTTAATGTAAGATACATCATCCTTGAATATGTGCATTGCAGTGAAGAGTTACGTACATTTTGAGCGACTGCACAGTAACCTCCTCCGATGGTCACTTAAACAGTTTTTATCTTGGGAAAATGTACGTTCAACATCACACGATGTAATACATACATATTTGAAGAACGGAAAGTCACTACTTTTTAGTACACCAACTTGAGATGTCTTGTCGTGACCTGATAGTATATCATTTATAATACGAATTTGTGATTAGGCAGAATTTTTAGCAGTAATGTTTCTCAACTTACATTTCACTTTTTCTGAAATTAGTGAATGGTTATTTTGGATAACGGTTTGTGATACTTCATCCACTATATTAAGGGCTTCTGAGAGTTTAATTTAGACGATTCTAACAGGATAATGCTTTTGGACAGGATATTAAAATTAGAATCAATGAACAGAATATCTTCCAATAGCTGTTCAGAAGGCAATGATTTTACAGCTGCAACAGCGGAGCTATCTGTGCTATACAGTGCATCAATTACCTCCATTATTTTGCCGTGATGTTCTGCATAATAATTAACAGCATCCAAACACGTTTTCCAAAGGGTCAAAACTGGCTGCGGGGGTAAGGGTATTCCAGAGGCAATTATTCGGAACAGCAACACTCTCACTGTAGTATGTTTGATTGAATTCTTGTCCGCACTGAACAAATGTTAAGCGTTGACTATTCCAATCACAGTAATGCAAAAACAAGTGCTTACATAGGTATACATTAGCTGTAGCTGCTTTATCTATTTGGATCGGTCACAACTCTTAACATGAACTGCTTATACTACGAGACCGGGATGTCGCTCACCTCCTCTATATTACCGTACATCGGCAACCTGATTGCATGCTGCGTGTGGCAATTCAACGAAGTCTAGTAATTACATAAAAATCCGGTCCCTAATCATAAATGTTTTAACTGAAACCTTGTGCATCCCTCGTGTTTATCATACGGCTCGTCCTCCCCTCCCCCTCCCCGTCACACGTTACCTGCACTTTATTTACATTTTTTCTGTGCCTAAACGAAACGCTCTACTGTACTTCGGTACATCGCAGTAATAGTCTACAGATGGTGAGAAAGTAAATGAGTTATAATGGCGTGTGTCTGAGGATGGGTTGAGTGCGTGTACACGACAAAAGAGCAGTCCAAGCCGAAAATTATAGTTTCGAATTCCGTTACGAACCTGCCTCCTGCGATTAAAACTAGTCTCAGAGCGAGGGGAACAGGTTTTCCCGAGGATCCATCAAACTGCGAAATCAGATACGGACCGCTGCCAATTCACCGTATGAAGTTTTCGGAATCTCAAATATCAATCATCGTTGACGTAAGCAATCCGAACAGCTGGGATTCGAAAGATTAGTGAATCGGACCTGACAGATGTGATTTCCATCTGAGAAAAGTGCATTCAATTCTATGCGAGGTAAGCTAATAGAGTTCCTTGTTAAACCTCCGGTCGCCAGAATGACATGTGACGTTTCAAGTTTTCATTTACACTTGCATTCTCTGATATGGCATTATTGGATAAAATATCGAAATGGTCACCATTTCAGAAAGAATACCATGTAAGTACTCTACTTACTTTCGTTTGTTGTTCTATCTACGGATAAGTGAACGAATATCTTTCCATATTACTACAATCAATGTAAAAAAATGGTCCATAGAGTTCAATGAAGACTGTATAGTTTTTTTAATTGGATTATTTTACGACGCTGTATCAACATCTAGGTTATTTAGCGTCTGAATGAAATGAAGGTGATAATGCCGGTGAAATGAGTCCGGGGTCCAGCACCGAAAGTTCCCAGCATTTGCTCGTATTGGGTTGAGGGAAAACCCCGGAAAAACCTCAACCAGATAACTTGCCCCGACCGGGAATCGAACCCGGGCCACCTGGTTTCGCGGCCAGACGCGCTGACCGTTACTCCACAGGTGTGGACGACTGTATAGTTCACACAACTGATAACAAGAGAACAGCTAATCATAACACATTACTGCCATCTAGGGAAATATTTGAAATGGTCAGATGGTACATTTAATACAATTTAGTACAGTAATGGCAAACAAAAACCGGTTGTAGCCGATTTCAGAGCCTTGTTCACTCCAGAGCACAATAGATTGGTAACTAAGACTTTCGTGGTTCGAATCCTGCCTGGGAAGGAAACTTTTTTTTTGTTCCTTATTCAAACTTATTCCCAATACTTTTCGATTGCAGTGATATTTGACTACTTAATTAACTTATTATTCCCAGAACATGAATTTTACCAGCAATCGAGAAGTATTGGGAATAAATTTGAATAAGGAACAAATAAAAGTTTCCTTCCCAGGTAGGATTCGAACCACGAAAGTCTTAGTTACCAGTCTATAGTGCTCTGGAATGAACAAGGCTCTGAAATCAGCTATAATGGTCGGTCCGGTTTTTTTTGCCACTACTGTACATATTTTAGTAAGTCAATATTTATTATTGTCTCAGAGTAGACTAATTTATTTCTTATAATCCTTATATGCTTCCTTCTAATCGTGTAGTAGTTTCGATTTTCTCTAGATAAATAAAAACCTCTAGTGAGATTACTGTGGATGAAACTGATAAGGGCAATGAGAATGTAAGTTTCCTTGAAAATCTCCAATTGAAAACTCACTTACATACTTACAAATGGCTTTTAAGGAACCAGCAGGATCATTGCAGCCCTCATGTATGCCCGCCATTGGTCCCTATCCTGTGCAAGATTAATCCAGTCTCTATCATCATATCCCACCTCACTCAAATCCATTTTAATATTATCCTCCCATCTACGCCTCGGCCTTCCCAAAGGTCTTTTTCCCTCCGGCCTTTCAACTAACACTCTATATGCATTTCTGGATTCGCCCATACGTGCTACATGCCCTGCCCATTTCAAATGTTTGGATTTAATGTTCCTAATTATATCAGGTGAAGAATACAATGGGTGCAATTCTCTGTTGTGTAACTTTCTCTATTCTCCTGCAACTTCATCCCTCTTAGCCCCAAATATTTTCCTAAAAACCTTATTCTCATACATCCTTAATCTCTGTTCCTCTCTCAAAGTGAGAGTCCGACTTTCACAACCATACAGAACAACCCGTAATATAACTGTTTTATACAGAGTGTTGTCGGCCTAGTGTTACAAACTTTCAGGGACGATGGCGAAAGGCACATGTATCAATTTGAGATAAGGAACCCTGGTCCGGAAATGACCGAATCGAAAGTTACAAGCAAAAATAGTTGTGTGAAAATGGAATAATTTTATTCCTCTCTACACCTTATTTATGTGTATTTTATCTGTACATCTTACACATACTGTATTCACTGACGTTGTTTACGTTCTCTACTTACAGTATTCCATTCAGTGCGCTGTCTGAGGGATGGGGACAGAAAACTACACTAAAGCAATGCAGATAGCGTAATGTATAATAGACGTGGTCAGTCCTGATATGCACGTCTGTAGACAGCAGTGTATGTGTACAAGTTGCAGTGTCCAGTCGATCTGTCTTAGTGAAATGGAGGAGTACACGAGAGCGGAATATGCAGACCTGATTTTCGAATACGTATGAGCCAATGGGAACAGTAGACAAGCTCACAGGTTGTATCGGGACAAGTACCCACGTAGGAGACATCCGGCCTATACCATATTTCCACGACTGTTCCAAAGGTTAAGGAAAGGAGGACACGTGTTGCCAAATTACAATTCCATTTCCACACAACTATTTTTGCTTATAACTTTCGACTCAGTCATTTACGGACCAGGGTTCCTTACCTCAAATTGATACATGTGCCTTTCCCCATCATCCTTGAAAGTTTGTAACACCACCTCGGAAACACTCTGTATATTCTAACTTTAAGATTTTTTGATATCAGACTAGATAATTTGGCTTTATATTTCGTATAGCCTTTTACAAAAGTAAAATTACAATTTATAATAACGAACATGTAGCAGTAGAACAGAGTTTAGCTCTGAAACTATTATTTCGGAGTTCATGTGAAATAAAATGGAACAAGAGAGATTCGTTAATTCTAAGAGCGGAAGAGTCAGTTTTGATGTGCACAGCAGTTAAGGTTCATAGCTTTGGAAGTCACAGAGATTCTAATCTCGCTTATGACATGGACATTTGTCTCGTCAATCTAATGTCCTATGCTGTATAGAGTGAAAGTCCGGAGTACGCTGACCCCAAGTTAGAGCACTCTCGCTTCATGTCTATCTGGGCTGTAACGTGAAAATTTCATACAAAAATTAGTGCTATAGAGATGATACATTCTCTCTCATTGTATGTTCTACGCATAACCAAATAAGCTGTACCCTTTATTACGTTGCAAATGAAATTATTGTCCGTATACTCGTATTATTTTCTTTAACTAGAATCGACGGCAATTCGGAAGGCGGTAGACTGCTAGCGTTTGCGTCGAGTCAGATAGAGAAAGCAAGGCAGTATACAACATTGCCAAATCGTACTTCACGCGCACGTGCGATAGAAATGGCGTAGGAGAGAATTTAAATTTCAAAAGACAATAATGACCATAGCCGTTGATTACTACAGGGACATCATTTTATTTTTACTAACATTTTTAATATTAACCTGTCTATACCTTTAGAGAACCGGAAACACCGCTTGCTCCCCCCTCCAAGACTGGAGTTCGATGATACTGGCGTAAAACACAAATCACTCTGCTAGGTATAGGATGGAAGAAAAGTAGTTCATCCATTTACGTAAACTAGGAAAAATCGCGATTTTGAGTTTGATAATTTTCATTAGGTTTTTCTTTAATCAAAGTACAGCACTGTATTAAGAATAAGTGTTTTTACTCACGAAGTGAGTTATCCATGCGAACGTATTCATTATGCAGTGTATATTATACTGTCTACAGCACATTAGCGTACAATATAGAGAAAGAAGTTAAATTGAAAAATAACCATAATATGAATATTTAAACACAATTTTGAAAATGGTGGCCTTCATTTCGATACAGGCTTCAGTTCTTTTGTGCACATTATCGCACTATAGACTATTGCATCTAATTCCAATTGCCAGTTTCGTCCTTCGTACTAGTAACTCATGTTGAAATAGTTCTGTACCTACTCTACGTACTGTGAATTCAATCTTCACTTCTGCCCGACCCGAAAATATAAAATTACTCAGACATACTATCTACTGTCCGTCCAAGTGGTTATGCCGCAGGATTGTAGAAAGGGAGGAAATCACGTGACAGTTAATTACTTAACGAGGCCCTTTTATTTAAGTTAAATTAAACAGCTGTATAATATTACGTAAACTTCCAATTCCTAAGAGAAATTAATGTTTTCAGAAAAGAGCTAAGACAGCCCAGCTATTACAGAGGGGCGAGCAGAAGCAAGTGGGGGAAATCGGGATGCGACGTAGGCAAACGGACAGTACCTGTGCGAAAATATGATTCAATATTGAAAGCTCTTTCGTCACTGGAAAACGCGAACATATTTCTGGAACGTACTATACTCAGTAACTCAGTACTGCTTACTATCTGCGGTCTTGGTTCTGTGTGGAGTTGGAACTTCCTTAGTAGAAGGGGTGGGAGTGAAGTACATTCAAAAACTCAGGTACAATAAAAATTGAAGTAAAAATAAAATGATGTCCCTGTATAAGCCTGACACCAAACAAACCCTCTTTCCTTCGCTAACAATATTCTTTGCACGGTTCTCAATCCCACACCACATGCTTCTGCAGTCGTTTCTTGCGCGTTGGCAACGTTGCAGCCAGCATCATGATGACCTGCAGCGTTCTCTTCGTCAACGTTTTTGCCTTAAACACTATTTTCCGTGTCTGCCTGTGCAGTACTTGTATTTTTACAGTCTCCTCCATTTATTTATCTTACACACACACAGTAAATGTTAGTAGTTCTTCTCCAATGTATTGAAACACACATACATGAACAAACGAACTCGAGAAGTACTTTTTACTGACCGATTCCGATTGGTTCTACTATACAAGCTTGTGACGTCACATACCAGAAATTCTACGGCGCATATAGCAGCCGACCGCCTTCCGAAATGCCGTCTAGTCTAATACTAGAAACGCATATCGTCGTTGAGTCTCCAAAATCCGCTATGTGTTTTAAAAAGGTTTTGCAGGACAAAGAAAAGAGCATTGCCACCTTTAATTCCCTTGATTTTCAAAGCTACTTCGGGTATAATTTCAACTTTTTTTGTAGAGATTGAAATTATAACAATTAAAATAAAAATAAACTATACAGAATGTTAAAAAAGTATCCAATATTTTAGGAGGTGCTAGTATGCATCAAAACAAGAATATAATGTATAATAAACATGGGTCCTACAACACATACTTTCTGAGATCGGAACACCTGTTTATAGGAGGTATTGTCGGACCATCGTATCTATGCCCCTTCAGCGCTGTCGTCGTTCTTGGAAAAGTTAACGCCTCTACTCATCCCATTCCACCCGTTTCTCTCCCACTACGTCAAACACCAGGCCACGAACCTTGCTGAATAGGGATGTTGCCAAACTTCCGTCAAACAGTATCATGTCTCTTGAATATTGCTTATAATACTGTAAGGTTAATTATTACTTATTCATAATTTAATTTAAGTAGGTCTAATGACGCTGATTGACTTATGTAAAATGCTATTACTTGCTTAATAATATTTCTTTCACCACTCCGTGCTACAGTATTCATGTTGAGTTGGCAACACTGGACCGCAAGTGCAAATAAACTGTCCCGCAAGAAGGCTCAAAATTGCTTAGTAGTGGGGGAGAGAAAGAGAGAGGGATAGAAAAGAGAGAAATAGGAATACAGGGAGAGAAATGAATTGCCGAGGCTGAAAAGGAATTAAGGTTCAGTTCGCATATCTTACGGGGGCACAGATCCGATGGTCGGACTATACTCAATGTGACGTCCGTTCATGGCAAATGCATTCCTCTTCCCTTCGGTGTAAGGAATCACGCACTCTTTGAAATTGACCTGGTTTCTTCATGTGCCCCCATAATCAAAATTCTAGGGGATTTAGGTTTAGGGAACGAGCAGGCCAAGTTGTGGGGCTTCCCCGACCAATCCAGGGGTCCTGAAATGTCAGGTGTTCACGCACATTGCGTAGAAAATGTGCTGTCCGCCATCGTACATGAACCACATCTTTAGTCTCTGCTGACATGGCACATTCTCTAGCAAGGCAGACAATACGTTAATAAAGTCCTGAAAGTCTCTGTGGTAGCACGTATGGCCCTTAATCTAACGCCAAGAACGCCTGCCCATACGTTGATTGAGAATCAATGCTGATGCCTTGTTTCTTCAACTGCATGGGGATTTTCATCAGCCCACACATGCTGATTACCAAAATTCACATCATCATCTCTGCTGAATCTCGCTCATATCCGCAACTAGACTTTTGTTTTCAATATTCCTTACGAAGTATCATTATTTCATGCCAGGGATGTCAACTACGGCATGATTACCCGTTAGTCTGCTGTATTGTAGGGCAGAAAAATGCATTGTCATAAATGGACGTCACATTGAGCACCTTCTATGAACAAGTGTTCAGATCTCAGAAAATATGTGTTGTAGGACCCTTGTTTATTAGACATTATTTTCTTGTTTTTGATGTATGCTATCACCTCCTAAAATATTGGATACTTTTTTAACAGCGTGTATATATTTTGATTCTGAAAAAAGCAGCAAATTTAACTGAATTAAAATTGAAAAAATCTTTTTTTTTTTCTTTAACTTTCTCTTCAACCACTGTTCAGATACTTATCATCATCATGATCATCATCATCATTATCATGTTTGAGAGGATAACACAAAGCGAAATGCTGTACTGCATTAGAGGCTCCGGATCGTTGAGGCAGTCATACGTGCTGTGCTACCCCCAGGTATTGCTTTTTGATTACGTTTTATGTATCCACCACAATACGTGACTATCTAATGTTATATTGTTATTACAATCACGTACCAAGAACGTTATTATCATTAAGCTATGAATTAAAGTACAAAACATTCTGAAGTGTAATACTACCGTAAATGTAAACATAAATACATTGTAAAAGTGGCGAAATTCATTACTTCCAATGCGAGTAATAATCAAAAATATTATTATTGTTATTTTTATCAAAATCGTTCACCTGTGCCGATTCATGTGGACGTGACAATAGCTAGCCAGTTTTGGTCCTCAATGGTCAGTTGCGCCTAGTATTTATTTTTCAATAATAATAATAATAATAATAATAATAATAATAATAATAATAATAATAATAATAATAATATAAAATAATATAATAAGAAAATAATAATAAAATAATAACATAATAATAATAATAATAATAATAATAATAATAATATAAAAAATAATATAATAAGAAAATAATAATAAAATAATAATAGTAGTAATATAAATAATAATATAATAAAGAGATAATAAAATAAATAATAATAAAATAATAGTAATAATAATAATATAATAATAAAATAATCAAATAATAAAATAATATTATTAATAAGAAGATAATAATAATATAATAATAATAATAATAATAATCCGTGGCGCTACAGCCCTTAAAGGGCCTAGACCGACCAGCCGGCTGCTGGCCTCACGCCCACATGCCGAAGCAGAGGTGGACGATCCTCCAACCAGAATGGAGGTATAGTGTGGTTAGCACGATGATCCCCCCAGCCGTTATAGCTGGTATTCGCAACCAGATTTCGCTACCTATCGTAGCTCCCCAAGTGCATCACGATGCTGGGTGGGCACCGGTCCCATACACTGGCCGAAATTTCATGAGAAAATTTCTTCCTCCATGAGGACTCGAATCAGTGCGCATTCCGTAACGCGAGTCCTAGGTAGGATGCCTTTGACCGCGACGCCACGGCGCGGGACAAGATAATATAATATAATAATGAAATAATAATAAAATAATAATATAATAATATAAATAAATAATATAAATAATAATATAATAAATAGATAATAAAATAAATAATAATAAAAAATATGAGTAATAATAATAAAACCATAATAATAATAATAATAATAATAATAATAATAATAATAATAATAAAATACTATATAACAAAATACTAAAATAATAATATAAAAATAATAATAATATAAAAAATAATACAGTAGTAGAAGCATTTGAAATGTGAATATGGAGAAGAATGGGGGGTATGCATTGGACAGGCAGAATAAGAAATGAAGTTACGTAGGGAAGAGTGGGTGAAGAAAGAATGATGCTGAAACTGATCAGAAAGAGGAAAAGGAATTGGTTGGGTCACTAGCTGAGAAGATACTGCCTACTGAAGGATGCACACTGGATGAATGGTGAACGGGAAAGGATTTCGGAGCAGAAGAAAAGGTGAATGTTACTTATGTCCCGTCCACTATAGCAACTGCACTGGAACTGCCAACATAGAAAACAAAAAATCACACTCAATCGCTTCCAACTTCATCTTGACGGGATTAACCTAACCTAAGTGCGTCGGTGTCTATTCCAAAATCGGCGGAAGTCGCTCAACGCTCAGTGGGCGGTGGATACTCTACATCAGTGACCGGCATGTTCCGTGCTCTGTGACGTCATACGACGTAGCCGCCTTGCTCTTTGCTCGGCAATCTCTGCATACTGAGCACAGCGTGGAGAGAAGGTTCAACTGAACAGTGGTGGTGCGGGTCTATGCACTGACAGAGCGCGATCCATTCTTCTGAGATAGTATGGGAACAGCACAATTACAATACATTTGTACGAAAACAAAACTGTACAACCGTGATAAATCAATGTAACAAAATATTTTGGTTTGTAATCAAATTTAATGTACTTACAATAATATGAAATTCATAATACAGCCAGCTGCAGAAGCGTTCGCATATATAAATGAAATTCCGAAACTGCTTTAAACATACAAACATATAAATAAATACTTTAAGCAGTACTGCAACACTTTATCTACTCGGAAACTTGAAAACTGTGTTTTAACACACATTTTTCTACATAATATACAGATTAAACTATATAGGCCCTATCTTGGTGAGTAGTATGCAAAGTATATTTCAACTTTTGAAACACACCATCACTTTGTGTCACTACCGTGCCCAAGCTAAACGCTTTGTCGAGATTTTTTTCCTCTTTTCTCGCGTACTAATTTTGCAATATTTGGTGTCATAGCCTGGCTAACACACAAGCGAAGAATATGTTTCAAGTTCAGATCAGACAGGTGGTTTCTATGTTGTGGTTTGCAGATCTTCATACAAGAAAAGAACTGTTCACATACATACTTAGATCCGAATATGCTCAACATCCTAGCAGCAAATCTATGCAATCGAGGGAATCTTGCCTGGGGAAATCTTCTATAAAATGTAGATAGATCCTTTTGTTTTCAACAGTCCCGTTCTACTGCTGCACTGACGCCACTGCGCTGGTATGTGCTAACATTAATACGACTCAACTGCTCGCTCTCCCAAGCTCTTGCGATCTGACTGGCTCTTACGTCACAACTGCAGCATCTGCCGGCCACTGCTCTACATTGACCGAAGAAAATATCAGATGAGAGACAACATTAAGCTACGTTGATCATATGCAAAGACTCAGAGGAAGGCAGAAAATTGGAAAGATTGGAGAATCCTGGTTTTGCAGTGAAAGATCTGCCCATGGGCAAAACACTTATGTATAGAGCCTTGCCTTCAGTCACTTTGGATACAAGTTAGGTATAAGTCGAGCATTTCTAACCTCGCTGTGTACGGAGAGCCCTGCCAATCAAAACAATGCAAGCAGCAGTGAATCAGTCTACCCGGTACTGCACTGTGTTTACATCTTGCGTCTCTGTGTGTGTGCGTTGTGAACAGTAGCTACGATATATTTTACAGCAGTCATGCGACAAGTTATTATTTTATAAGACTCAATAAGAATAAACTATGTATTTTAAGTCAAACAAATATTATTTTTACAATAAATATATTGCAACTAGTGGCTTGTGCAGCAAATGCTGCAAACTAAGTTCATTAGACGTTCAAATAAACATTTTTCAGATTTATTTTTAGTGAAGAATACTGATCGTCAGACATTCTGAAAGTTTTTTGCTTCTATAATAATGAAAGACACTCTCTCTCGAGCCAATACTGAAGAGAACCACGCATATAAATATCTACACCACACCGCCATTAAATATATGAAAAAGGCCGAACTTCACTTGATTAATAATTATAAAAATATTTGATTTTTAATAATATTATTATCTTATGCAAGTGTTACAGCTTTCAGTAACATATACTATATAGCCACCACTCAGTAAAATATAGAAATCAAAATCTAATTTAAGTTATTCCCTACATCTACTTAAATAACCCCAAAACGTTTCACTTTCATATCATCAATATAGCATTAATATGTATAATTAATGAAAAATAGTCACATCATGGCATTAACTACAATATTTCATTTCTAATGATAATAATGTCATCAAACCACCTCAAGTTTTGTAGTTTTTAATATCCAATACACAGCTATACGCAGAAAATTACACACCACAGAATCGAACCTGTAAATTATTTTTAGTAAGTTAAGATTTTAATAACCAATTTAATTTTAGCTCTAAATATGTCAGCATTCTTGCAGATCATGGCCTTCGTGTAATATTGTTTACTGTAGTGTGTGTTTTGTTTTATTCTGAAATGCAATTAGATAGTTCTCAAAACTGACGACAGATGAATTTTGGAAAATAGGAAAATTATGTTGAAAAATTGACATTTCACTGAAAAATACCATTTTTCTGAAAAACTTTGAGATCCAAGCTTCAAAATGAGGCGTCATTTATTAAAATCCGTTCAGCCGTTTTCACGTAATTTCAATTACCAGCTCAAATTGTAACATACTGCAGACGTCGTATAGGTTGGAATTATTAATTGAAAAGGTATACATCTCATTAAACAAAACTATATCTTCTATGAACTTCACGAGCGTCTATGCATTACAAGGAATTATCATAAACATTTTCAGATTCCCTTTTGCGAGCTACCACATTTTCATAGCAGGGCAGTGAATGATATCTACGTAATGTTGTTGCACAAGAAAGTTTTCTTTCTGTAACTTATATTTTTCCATGAATTCTTGAAAATGACAATTTTCGATCTTTTCAAATGAAATATCCGCTAATACCAACAGTTTACACAAGTCATTGTAAAATTCGGACCGATTAGCGAGAAATTCGGAAGTGGACGACACGTTTCCATGCTTTACCGACAATTCTTTTACCACGTGTAACATGTGTTTTCGTGTTGCAATGTTTCTCTATAAAACGCCGATTGTTGGTTTTTATTTCTATGTTGCATAGCCTACCTTACAGAAAATGTATGAAATACCCGTTACCAAATTCTTCTATCAGAGCACTGATCGTCAAGCGCCTACCTTTGGTTTGTTCTGGCATGTTGACCGCGTACTTCATTCACTAACAGCAGAACACAACTGTGCAGATGAGGGATGGGGCCACGGAGCTGCTATACTCTATATACACGTACACTGCTGCGGGTTGCTTGAAGCGTTTAGGTGACCAAAGGCAGGGTTCTACTTATGTATGTATGTAATAATAATAAAGATAAATGTATATTCTAGTGAACAGTTTTGGTGCTTCGAGACTGTTCTTTATAGTTATTCAACGACGCTATATGAAATATTAGGTTATTTAGCGTCGATAGAATTTTCTGTTAGCGATTAAGATCTTATCACAGTCTACTATATACAGTCCCGAAGCTCAATATGTAGTAAAAATGCAAACATGGGTAGTTGCCCACCACTAGGATCGCTACTATCGCCTCATCATCGCAGATCTCTCTCCTAGCAGCCGACAAAATATGTTACACTTTCGTTGTCGTGTTCTTTTGGAAAAAATTAACACCTTCCTTCCATTATTGAAATATTAAATGCAAAAAGTTAATTTATTATTTTAATGAATGCATATTAAATTCCACCATAAACTCGAAGATACCTGTAAGAAATAAGTTAATATAATTTCTGTTTGTGCAAAACAAACTGAAATTTACTATAATAGCTTCACTCATTCAAGATTATAGCGATAGCGATAATTAACTATGAAACCAATAAATATTAATTTGCATTTCTCTTTACAACAATAATAATGGAAATATGAATTAATGGAGTAACTTACGTGTATCGGTACTTGTAGTGTATGCTTACATAGTTGAAGTGGGATGAGGTTAAGCAATAATAATCACACCAGAATTGGAAATAAAACGTGATCAATAAATTTTATTGTAACAGACTTTTTCTATGTATCTAGTAAAGCAACAAATAAAAATAACAACAAAATTAACTGCTATAATTAAAAACATATCCTTTGAAGAAAAAAGTAGGCCTAAGCAATAATAATCCCACCAGAATTGAAAATAAAACGTGATCAATAAATTTCATTAAAACAAACTTAATTTTTCTACGTCTTTAGTAAAATAACACATAAAAATAATAACAAAATTAATAGCTACAATTAAAAATATATCCTCTGAAAAAAAAGTAGACCTAACCTTTATTTCTCTAGAAATTTAGCAGCCTAAGTGACAGAACTTTAACCGGTATCTAATGTCCTTTCGGTTAGACTGAAACATTGCATTGTGAAATTTAAGGATATAATGTATTTTAACAGTCACAAAGAACTTCAAATTAACAGTTTTGTTTCTGCACAGCATTCTTGTGGAAACCCAGGAACCTTTCTGAATCTTTCGGAAATCGGAAAAAGGATAACTCTGGCCTCTTTCTCTTACTGGTGCTACAATTTATAGCACTACAAACGTCTCCTCCTTGTCCCATATTATTATTCCAATTATTATATTTTAGCCATTAACATTTTCATTATAACCAATAACGAACATTTCACAAGCATCAATGTGAAATACGCAACGAGCTAGCACTCGATAGAAATACGACACAGTCCAAAGGCGACTATGGACAGTCGATTGTTTCTACTTGCTAACCGCTTGGAGCGCTTTATCTGGGATTTGCAAAAAAACGCCTCAAGCTTCGCGACTGTATATAGTAGACTGTGATCTCATCATAACAATTTACTCATTATACCCTTCCACAAGACATCTTTATATTCTTCATCTTATACAGTTTCAGTTGCTAGAAATTGGAACGCGCTACCGAGTGATGTAAGGGGTTGTTGGACAATAACTTGATTTAGGTCAAAATTACATAAATTCTTACTTAAATTAATTGCTGATTAATATTTATTACATATAATGAAAGTAACATCTGTCCATTCTTATCATTATCATTAATTTCTTTAAATAGATTTTACAAAACCTCTAATGGCAATTACATCAATATTCTCATTATATATATAAATATATATATATTTATTTATTTATTTATTTATTTATTTATTTATTTATTTATTTCTCCCTTTAATATAGTTCTAGTAAGCTTATATTAAATTAATTTTCATCATTTTACTAGCTATCTCAAATCTCAAATTAATTATAATTGATTGAATTAAATTAGTTCATAAATTAAGTTACTACTTTAACTTATAGGTTTATCTAAATTTAAATAAATATGTAGTCTACTAGTTGTTAAAACTTAACTGAAGAATACTGCTGGAGAACCTTTTAAGTGTAGTATAAATATTCGTAATTTAAATATGTATTGTATTGATTAAGGCTGGTTGAATGGAAGAGAAGGCCTTATGGCCTTAACTCTGCCAGCGAAAATAAAACATTATTATCAGTATCATTATCATTATCATTATTATTATCATTATTATTATTCGCCGTGGGATTATCCAAAATTCGCGTTAAAGTTGGGGAAAATCTGGAAAAAACTAAAACACGTAATCAGACCAAGCTCGAATCAAACCCCCATTCAAGCACAGCTCCGAATAAGTAGACAATACCACCTACTACCTGACCTAGGACGGTGGCTCTCCTAGACACTTCTGAGTCCCTTTTTGGTTTATTGCCTCTTTGGATTTTGTTCCAGATTTTTTCCGCTGTGAAATAATTGCTAGGAGAATCCTCAAGTTTTTATCACTAGAACTCATTTAATTTACATTATTACTGTTAATTGAAGTGTTGTATCAGTGAAGAATTATGTTGTGTTAGTGAAGTGTGTGGTGTCAGTGAAGTGTGTTGTGTCAGTGAAACGTGTTCCTGTCAGGGAAGCTTTATAGTTTATAGTGGCAGTGCAAAGTATTTGAACAGTGAAATGATTTTGAAGTGTTAGTGAAATCAGGATAGAATCAGTGAAATGTGTAGTTCCAGTGCAGTGAGTGAGTTGACAGCGAAATGAGTGTAATGTGGAAAGGTACTTGTGCAGATATGAACATATCATACTCGTAGGTTTTAGTTCGAACTTAGATTTAAGATATAAATTAGATTTATTTTAAATGTTATTTTAAGTGACCGTGTTTCATTTAATTTAGGATATTCCCTATTATTATTATTATTATTATTATTATTATTATTATTATTATTAGTATTAATTATTGGTATTATTATTAAGTGTATTTTTAATTAACAAGTTATTATTGTCATTATTGAGTGTAATTAGTTACCACTGCCACCGGGTATATATCCATTGTAGTGTGAATAAATACATACATACATAATTATTACTATTACTATCATTAAGGTATTACGTCAATACGGTGTATGAAACTATTTAGTAGCTTTCAAACTACGTATATCCACTAGGAATCGGACCTGGAGATATTATTTTTGTTCGTTTTAAATGTGACACCCTGCTTTTTTATTCTTCAACATTCACGTCCCACACCGTACAGTCTACGTCAGTGATGTCAAGGCAAGCGCATTTTTCTGACTTTGACGTTGTGAGCGGGCATCAAACGCAAGGTATGGAAGGAGGAAGAATTATGTATATGAATAAGTAGCCAGTTGGATTAAGAAAACAGTGGTGCACAAACTTCGAACAGAATGTGATTTTTTTATGTCGTTATTTTTATATGGCTTCTATGTGTTTCATATTTTCCACAGTATATTGTCTCTAAAACAAAAGTACTAACACCAATTTCTTGTAGTTTTGTTTTAAACATTAAAATATAATAAAGAATTAAGAATGAAAATTCACATAAATTCCATAGTAGTAGCCTACAGCTATACTGTACTAAGTGAATGAAACATCATTCATAAAGAAAGTGATATCCCAAAGAAAGTGACTGAGTATGACACGGTAAGTTGGAATAATTGATATTGATAGTATTTTAGCCTTATAAAAGTAATCAATAAACTAATCAAAACAATATTATTGTACAAAGCAAAGTTATCTAGGTATATGTTTTAAGTGTAACTAATATTACATAACAAAACTCTTATCGCATTATGCTTTTAAGGTGATGTTAGTGCGCAACTTCCTATCATCAGAATATTAAATTATTTTCTCGAAATCTGCCGAAGCTATAGAGCTGATATTTTTACAACACATGAGCACATCTCTTTTATTCATGATGTAACAGTGGTTGCTTTGTTAATTCATTTCCTTACCAACATTTTCATGAGACTCTTTTCAAAATTTTTAATATACTATCTTCAGCAATACGTATTTACGATATATTAGATTTACGAAAACATTGTTTCAGTACCTGTAAGGCTACTAAATGAACATATCTGAAAATTTCACTTGTCTATAAAAAGTTGAGAAAATATTCCTTTTGAATAAAAAAGCAAACTTGTGAAAAATGAGCATTAAAATTAAAACTTACATTCTTATAATGTACTTATATATCTCAGTCAAAACCTAAAAATTAACATGGATGCAGTTTTAATACGTTCAATTCCCTTTATGCATTGAATCAGTGCTGGCCATCCCTGTATATAGCTCGACCAAGCGGCATATACCACCTCTTTCGTCTGTCTCTTTCCTTGCCGCTGTAAAGCGCTCAGGCTCTCTTGAGATCTAAAGCGCGCGCTCGCGCCTATGGGCATTAGTTGACATGACTAGTATACGTTATAGGAGTTGTTCTAATATGAGGACGAAAAATTTAACATTCTTTGTCGATGCAACCACCTACCTCCTCACTCCCCATCGATGTATCCGTCACCCTCACATTTTCCATCGGTACATCCGTCTCCCCGACAGTCATTGTTGGTGCATCCATCTTCCCACATTCCCCATCAGTGCAACCTTTTTCCTTATATTCTCCATCGATACCTCCGTCTCCCCCATATTCTCCATTGATTTATTCCTCTTCTCCGCATTCTCTCTCTAAATTTTCGTCTTTTCCACATTCTCCTTCGATACTTCCATCTTCTCTGCATTCTCCTTCGATACATCCATCTTCTCCATAGCCTTCCTAGATACATCCATCCCCTTCGCATTCTCCCTCGACACATCCGTTTGTCTCCTCCGCATTTTTTATCATTACATGTCACTTTTAATCATCGTAATCGAAAGTTCCTACCATTCGCTCTTACTGATATACAATTAATCAACATTATACACTCATAAATTGCAAGACTATCGACATTATGATCAAACTAATGGTACACTAACTTCAGAAAAAACACATGATCACTAGACATGGAACCCGAAATCAACAGAAGAAATTAAATATCCCCTTACCTCCCTGGAAATTGAATTTGTGCGAAATCGTGCGTATTTGCTTGTTTTCCGCACAGAACCAATACGCGGTAAGTGTGAAATACCACATTCAGTATTCCCAACGTAACACACATAACAATTTCCCTCTTCTTACCGCTTAAGCGCGACATTCATTTTACTGCTTTGGGCTTTTAACATATTATTTTTAGAGGCGTTTAACATAGTAATAATTATAAATTGGAAACTTCCCACTGCAATTTCACCTAAATTGCAATGTTAATTATTGTTTTTAAATATTTGCAAAAATTAAGTAAAGTCTACTACTCCACGAAACTTATTGCATTCCTGATACAAGTAACATTAAGGAAGCCGTGAAAAAATCAACAAGATTCCAGATGCCGATGTTATTACTGCAATATGTTATATAAATAATGTTGTTAAAATATTAAAATGAAAAATAAATCATTACATAACCTTACCGTTTGTTTTAAGTTCGCATTAATAGACTGGGGGGGGGGGGAAGACAGACGTATATCACGGCCTGCTGGAGTAAAGTAAACACAGAAAACATTTTATAGCAACAATGTCGAAGAAAGATATTTTGGTTTTCCGAAGTTGCCGTCATTAAATAGAAACCAACATGGAGATTTCATTGCAAATAATTAGAAATTCGTCTTTCAGGTATGTAATAAACGATCTTCGCACAAAATAATGTACGATACACGAGCGGTATGTTTGTTTTCATGTTCTCGGAAATTAAAAAAGCTCAACTACATTTCGCTTTTTCAATCTTTTCCTCGAACATGAAAACGTAAACATACCGCTCTTGTAACGTATATTACTATTGCATTTGCCTTGTGGATAGTGTTTTTACTTGGTTATTTAACGACGCTGTATCAACTGCAGTAGAACCTGTATTATCCGTGGTAATGAAGGGGGATGAACTGAACGGTTTAACGAAAAAATCTGATAATCTGTACCTTGAAAGATTTTGTAATTTCCTCGGTGATCTTGTGTTTAACTCGCTAGGTAGTGGATCAGAAGTTCACTAATTTAAGTCTGGTTGTCAACGACGGGATTTTAAGCGGCAAGCAAGCCCTTTGTAATACCTGTCTCAGTAAAGATAGGAATAAGGGAAGTCTCATGTTGTAGATTTACATACTTTTTTTAAATGTTGTTGTTGTTTTTTTTATTAAATTGCGCAGTAGTAACTCCAATCTCGCATTCTGATGCGAGATGAGCCACAGTTTCTCTTTCTAAAAACCATTCATTTATTTCCATTTTTTCGATTCTTAGGATAATATTAAAATGGATTTGAGGGAGGTGGGATATGATAGTAGGAACTGGACTAATCTTGGTCAGGATAGAGACCGATGACGGGCTTATGTGAGGCCGGCAATGAACCGCCGGTTTCCTTAAAGTAAAGCCTTAAGTAAGTAATTAAGTAAGAAGGCACAAAACATTTTCTGTTAACTTCCGTGGAAGACATTTTATATACAATTTATATTATAGAACGACAATTCTAACAGTAGACAATGCTGTGCAACTACAAAGACTTGTAATAACACACTCTAGCAAACACAAATGTAGAACCTAGCCTATTAATATGATGTACAAAACAGTACTTCATATAAGTTAGTTATTTCTAAAGAAAAAAAAAAGAGCGAGAAATAAACAATCGGATAATCCGCCAATCGGTTAATAGGGTGACGGATAATCGGGGTTCTACTGTACGAGGTTATTTAGCGTCAATAAGATTGGTGATAGCGAGATGATATTTGGCGAAATGAGACAGATTCGCCATAGATTACCGACATTTGCCATATAGTTGGGGAAAACCTCGGAAAAAACCCAACCAGGCAATCAGCCCAAGCGGGAATCGAACACACGCCCGAGCGCAACTCCGGATTGGCAGGCCTTAGCCGACTGAGCTACGATGGTGACTTGTGCTGTAACATAGCTAGCATTATTGTATTGTATTGTATTGTATTGTATTTTATTTATTAACATTCTATGGTATTCATACATTGCTTTACAGCTAGAATATGGAACAAGTCAAAAAATTTAATACTATTATAAAGTCTTAATTTATAGTCACAGTCTAGATGAAATATATATACAGACGAGATTTACAATATAGTCTACTAGTACAACACATAGTTTTAGTATCAATTTCATGAAGTGTCATTAAATGTCATGAATTCACCTACAGAATAGAACGCGTGAGAAACTAGGTACTTCTATAATTTAGCCCTAAATAATCTTATGTTTTGAGTTTCATTTTTTAAATCGATTGGGAGGCTATTAAAAATGTTTACTGCCATATAACGCACTCCTTTTTGATAGCACGATAGACTTGCGGATGGAGTATGAAAGTCATTTCTTTGACGTGTATTTATGCTATGAACTGTTGAATTGGTTACAAAGTTTTCACGATTACATACGAGGAAGACTATTAATGAAAAGATATAGTGACAAGCCATGGGCATTATTTGTAGTTTTCTAAAAATAGTCCTACAAGATTCCCTAGATTTGGCACCTACTATTATTCTAATTACTCTTTTTTGTAATAGAAATATACTGTTACTATCTGTGGAATTTCTCCAGAATATTATTCCAAAACTCATTACCGAGTGGAAGTATGCAAAGTATATTCTTTTTAAGGTATTGATATTTACTATCTTTTGCATAGTTCTAATAGCAAAACAAGCTGAATTTAGTTTGGGGGTAATTTCTTTAATATGATTTTTCCAATTTAACACATTATCGATTTTTAAGCCAAGAAATTTGGTTGTCGTTGTTTCTAATAGGGATCTGTTGTTAATTATTGCGCTAGAAATTTGTGAGGTTGAATTTGCAGAGGATTTAAATTGAATTATGTTAGTTTTGTTACAATTTAATACCAATTTATTGACTGAGAACCAGTCACATATTTTGAAGAGAATTTCCTCTGTTGAAGATTGGAATGTGTTGGAGTTATTGGCTGTAATTACTATATTTGTGTCATCTGCAAATAATATGGGATGACCTAAACTGTTAAGCTATTAAATTTGAACATCAAATACTGGCTTATAAAGTCAAGGTCGTAAAATTTCAACTATATACAACGGAGCGAACTATCATTCAGCAAACTTATTGAATATTTATGATATCTACAGCACATAAATGTCAAACATCACTGTAATACCCAAAATATGTCCTGCCATTACTTGATGTCGTCGAAGTCTTGAACCTGTTCTTCACTATAAAAAAGAGTAAAGACAAGGGATCCGTAAGGGAAAGTCATCTGGAGGCGCTTGTGTTTGTTGTTAGTCGGGAGCGCACCTAAGTATTCCCCGGCGACTACGAAACGCGTCCCCACGTCCCTCGGGTGTCCATATAAGGCTTTAAACTCGGGACTATAGTGAATCCAGGCTCCCATTCAGAAGCAAGCAAAGCCCTGAGCGCGTCAAGTGGAGTCTTTGTTGCTTGAGACATCTTTAAAAAACACTTCGCCATTTCTGCATTTCCACATCAGAATACACCAGCAGCTCTTGGATAAGCCGCCTCACTGCAGAGGAGAGGAGATAATGACTTGGTTTGTTTGTGGCTGTTGTTCTTTAAATACTGTGTCGGACGACACTGCGGGTTTTAAAAATACAGCAGCGGACCGACTATACTCAACACTAGGGTCCGACAGTTCTACGCATTCTCATGATTTTTCACGTTCACATTAAACTTGTATTCAGAAAATATTTATGTCCCACAAACTTATGAGAATCAATGTCAACAAAACCAATTTTCGATAGAAATCGATGCCTGAACCACACGAAAATATGAGAAATAAAATAATACCAAGAGAAATTTAATTTTAAGAAGGATAACTGGATACACTGCTCCGTCGATATAGGAGAAAGCTACTGTTTATCTACTTAGATATAACACGCAGAGCAAGTCCTCTGCAATCGGCAAGCATAATGTTTAGGTAGAGCAGCGATGTCAAGGTCAAGAGCACGTAGACGGTCCTGCGTGCAATCAAACGCTCACTGGTTGCAATGAATCTATTCTGTAGGCAGTAGCAGCGAATAAGAAGGGGTGAGCAAAGTGAACTCTATTGACCTATCACTGCAAGATGAATTAGACTGTTTTTAAATAATAAATAACGTGTTACATTCATACAAGGATACAAGAAATCAAAACATATTTTGTAGAGTGTACCTCTCTAACAAATGCAATGAATTATAAAATAGTAGACTGCAATAATAATAATAATAATAATAATAATAATAATAATAATAATAATAATAATAATAATAATAGTAATAATAATAATAATAGTAATAATAATAATAATAAACATTCCTTTGCCTTAATTTATATAGTTTCAGATTAGATAGCTAGAATATAATATTAATTTTTATATAATTATCTAATAATCCAACTAGTATAGAAACACTGTTTTCCTGTTTTAAACTTACCAATACAAAAGTGACAGAAATTACAGGACATTGTCCATACGGAAAAATGAAATAATAGGCCTGCAACAAATAGTATACTTAGTATATTTGCTTTATCTTATCGGTTTTAGATAATGGATCCTACCTAATTAATTGCTATGTAACTGTTACGTACTTAATAATGTACTTATTATATGAACAGCACATTTCTAGAAACAAATTTAAATGCCTGACTTCTTGTCTAATACAGAAGTGTTTTTCTTGTTTTTTTTTCCGATACCAACCTTCTTATACCCGACGAAATTATGTTTTCTGCAGTATGATGTAGCATAACACGCTTATTATGATCTGATAATCTTGGTATTAGTCTTGGTTTTGTGAGATTCATAAGTGAGGAGAATTGCTCACATAAGTGCTTACTGCCAAATATAGAAATAATTTGCGCCGCAAATATTCGTACCCTGGATATATTACCCGGCAAAGCGAACTTCCAACTTGGCCATGTTCACGCAAATCAAAGAACATAGAGAGAACTTTCCCTCGGCTTAACCAAAGGACATCACAATGGTAAGGAACATTGTCAAACTGAATATCTATGGACATTGTGTCCTGACAATTTTTAGACAGAATTCGTAACGAGTCTACGCTATTAGCATCATACTCTTTTTGTACTTTATTCTGTAAACTTCAATTCAATGCAGTGCGGAAGAACCTCTACAGTACATCTAAACAATTTATTACTATTTAATACCAATAAAACAACAAAATTTCAGTACATCATTATGTACATTTATTAATAACTAGCTGTACCCGTGCGCTCCGCTGCACTTGTTAGAAATAAATATAAAGTAATTACATAATTAAAATTGGACATCTGGTCCTGAGAACATTCGTGTTTGATAGAAGGATAAATCGTTTAATATGTCACTTAATTTAAATTGTATTTAAATAATTAAAATGCGATCATTTTGGTCCAGAGACCACTCATTTATGCAATGATAATTCCTTTAACATGTTTCTTAATTGTTATTACATCCAAATAATTAAAATATGATCATTTGGTTCAGAGAATATCCGTTTTTGGTGCAATTTGGTCCCATCAAAATTTTTCTTGGAATGAAACGTATCGGAAATCATTTTTAAAGAAACTTTTGTTATGTAACATTTTTCACAAATTTCGATTGTTGTTGTCGTCCAAGGCCCCTTATAGACGAAGTCATTTGTTTTTATTTAATTGCAACACCTTAGATGGCGTTATTTTAATTTTAAAACTCATTTATCTCATTAAATATCAGTCCTATCAACATTGTGCATAGAATAAAACTTATCGGAAATCATTTTTAAAAAACCTTTTGTTATGTAACATTTTTCAAGAAAATTAATAATAAGGGAGATAATTCGATTTATTTAATTCAAGCCCCCTTATAACCCCCCCTTTTAAATAAAGTAATTTCAATGCCATATAGCCTAAAATCTAAGTTACAACGAACTTAATTTATATTCCAATTTTCATATAAATCGGTTCAGCCATTATCGCGTGAAAAGGTAACAAACATCCAGACAGACAGAGAGACATACATTACATACATACATACATACATACATACATACATACATACATACATACATACATACATACATACATACATACAAACAAAAATTTCAAAAAAGCGATTTTCGGTTTCAGGATGGTTAATTATACATGTTAACACCAATTATTTTTGGAAAATCGAAAATTACCAGAAAAATTTTGGCTACAGATTTATTATTAGTATAGATTTCAGGCGTTTCACATTACTTCTCTTTGTAACTAAATGCTATCCATATATCAGACAAAGAACGTTATCTCCTCTTTCACTCATAAGAAGTCAAGAGTCTAGTCAGCCTAGGAATTACTGAACGACTTCTTCCTCAATGTCTTATATACAACCCTCGAGTTCATCAGTGACTTGTACCTGCGTGCCGTACGCGAACAGCGCATAGCCTACGGGCGATGAGGAACGCTTGCGCTCTCGTTGACATCACTGAGGTAGAGCATCAAAGTCAAAGGACAATATTTTTGTAATCAAACAAATAATTGAGAACGAAGAGAATACAACTTGACAACATTTATAGAATTTATAGACTTTGAAAAAAGCGTTTGATCGAGTCAAGAAAGAGGGAAATTATGGCAAATAATGGTTAACAGAGGTTACCCTAACCATCTTATTGATATCATTAAGAGTTTATACAAAGGTACAAAAATAGTTATAAAGTGAACAATTTTGTAAGTGACCCTATTTTAATTAACCAACGGTTAAACAACGGTGTACTCTTTTCCCCCTCTAATATTAATTGTTACCATAACATATGTATTCTGTAGGACCGAAAAATAATATTCTTTACTTAGATTCTTCTAGCAACAGTGCATATTACTGTACAGATTACTGTGCATATTACTGTGGAATCCCGGCCACCAAGTCACTCAACTGAGTGCGCTCCTTGTATAATGGCAGTTTACTTAATATAAAATGTTAACATACATCCCCACTTGGAGTCAGGTCACAAAGGGAAAAACACTGGAGGAGGCGGATTCGATCCGGTGCTGTGGATTGAACTTCGACGTAGCTCAATGATGAGAGCGCTTGGTACGTAGAACCAAGTACCCGAGTTCGATCCCCGGCGCCGGAGAGAATGTTTATCCTCTAATATTAATTTTAATAAATACTTCGTCACCCAATTTTATATATATATATATATATATATATATATATACAGTCCACACCTGTGGAGTAACGGCTAGAGCGTCTGGCCGCGAAACCAGGTGGCCCGGGTTCGATTCCCGGTTGGGGCAAGTTACCTGGTTGAGGTTTTTTTCGAGGTTTTCTCTCAACCCTGTATGAACAAATGCTGGGTAACTTTCGGTGTTGGACCCCGGACTCATTCCACCGGCATTATCACCTTCATCTCATTCAGACGCTAAATAACCTTAGATGTTGATAAAGCGTCGTAAAATAACCCACTAAAATAAAAAATTATATATATATTGACGACGCCATGTGAGCATGGAAAAATAGAAATTCAGAAGAAATAAAACTCGATCAAAATATAAGTCTTAATATGTTGTTATATGCAGATGACCTCCTAATAATACACAAATCAGAAAATAATCTAAAAAATATATATATAGGTTAAGCCAGATATGTAGAGATTATGAGCTAAAAATGTCCATAAACAAGACTATATTCGTGGCATTTGTTGGAAGGACCCCTTTATGAGCCGAAAGAGTTATAGAAAATAAAACAGTAGAACAAGTGCTGAATTTAACTATTTAGGCTGTGACGTAAGCTACAAATTAGATGAAAATTAAAACAAATAGCTACGTAGGTACCAACAGAAGTGCAGAACAATAAAAGGAATTTTAGGAAAGAACACACAGCTCAAGTTTTATAAGGTTATGGCTGTACGTACCTATAATGTTATACGGAAGTGAAAGTTGGATAATGAGACAGAAAGATAGGAGCCACATACAAACAGAAGAAATGAAATTTTTAAGCGGTAGCAGAGTAATAACTAAATGATTAAGATCGCAACGCCGCTATTTACGTGTCTCATATAAAATGGTCACCTAATACTAATGAACAGACAAAGTGCGTTGTAAGAGGAGGAAAGCATGTGCTACTTCTTTCTTACTTATACAGACCGATACACGTAACTTCACGTCAGAGGGCAACCATGTACAAGTGATGATGATTATGGTGATAAAATACTATGTACATGTCAGATTAAATATACCAATAACGAAAAGTGCTCCTCATATTATTATCTCTTGATTGCGTGCTGAAATCCAGATACCTGTAAATGTATGTGCACATGCACATGTAGGCCTACTATGGTCATCAGTGTAAATCACCATTACTCTAATTAGGACACTACGTCATTAATCAGCAGTAATTCTATATTACAGATTAGGGTTGAACTTAGACTTTTAAGAAAGTATTGTAGGCTAAATTATACTAGATTTTCCTACAACTAGATTCACTGAAATACATGGTTATTATATCTCATTATTTAAAACTTGCCATTCAGCTTCAGGGATTTTCTAAAAGTTGTGTCTCCTATACACTTACTTACAAATGACTTTTAAGGAACCCGCAGGTTCATTGCCGCCCTCACATAAGACCGCCATCGGTCGCTATCCTGTACAAGATTAATCCAGTCTCTACCATCATATCCCACCTGACTCAAATCCATTTTAATATTATCCTCCCATATACGTCTCGGCCTCCCTAAAGGACTTTTCCCTCCGGTCTCCCAACTAACATCCTATATGCATTTCTGGATTCGCCCATACGTGCTACATTCCCTGCCCATCTCAAACATCTGGATTTAATGTTCCTAGTTATGTCAGGTGAAGAATACAATGCGTGCAGTTCTGTGTTGTGTAACTTTCTCCATTCTTCTGTAACTTCATCCATCTTAACCATAAATATTTTTCTAAGAACCTTATTCTCAAACACCCTTAATTTCTGTTCCTCTCTCAAAGTGAGAGTACAAGTTTCACAACCTTACAGAACAACCGGTAACATAACTGTTTTATAAATTCTAACTTTCAAATTTTTGGACAGCAGACTAGATGACAAAAGCTTCTCAAGCGAATAATAACAGGCATTTTCATATTTATTCTGCGTTTAATTTCCTCCCGAGTATCATTTATATTTGTTACTGCTGATCCAAGATACTTGAGTTTTTCCACCTCTTCGAAGGATAAATCTCTAATTTTTATATTTCCATTTCGTACAATATTCTGATCACGAGAAAAAACCTGCCCAATCCTATGTTCACCCACCGCAAATCACTTGACCTTCTGGTATACGAACCCTGTCTATGCAATTTAAAATAGTCAACTGCACTTGAGTCCCCTTGCACTGTTTTATACGCCCTTAAATTCAAAACAGTGCACGTTTCATTCTGAAAAGTAATTTTAAAATGTTATATTTGTTCGGATAATATTTCTGCATATTTAGAAGACAAATCTAAAATTATTTCATTCATTAAGTATCATGAAACACTGCTCTCTTAAACTGAGTAAAATAAAATTATGATTTATTTAACTACGCTCGCAACTGCAGAGGTTATATCAGTGTCACCGGTGTGCCGGAATTTTGTCCCGCAAAAGTTCTTTTACATGCCAGTAAATCTACTGAAATGAGCCTGCCGCATTTAAACAAACTTAAATGCCATCGACCTGGGCCGGAATTGAACCCGCAACCTCGAGCATAGAAGGCCAGCGCTATACCTACTTCAAACTGAGTAGACAGGAAATTAAATCAATGTCTTTCCCAAAACATGCCATTAAATATTTCATATAAAACAATTTTTATCTAGGAAAAGAAGCAAAAACCAGTAAAAGTGTATTGAACTTTTTTGTTTAAAATATCTCAAAGAATAACCTCCTGAAATTGACATTACTTACGGTACACCCTTTAAACACACAAACTGAATTTTGAATGGGGAAAGCTATGATAGAAATTAAGTAGCTGCAAAGTATCGAAAAATTAATTGGCTTCAAATGTCAAGAGTACTGTATAAGACAATGCAACTCAAGATTTCTAAACCAACCTGGTTAGCGATTGAAACTAGAACATCAAGGAGAGATTTACTTCTATCCCATAAACCATTAACATCACGGAAAACTTTACGATCCACATGTAATATACGTACCTTTCCAGCTCATATGAAAAGTTGGAAATATCTATAAAACATGTAGAGTTGTAGCTATAATTTTTACACCCTCGTTGATTGCAGTTCCTTTTCTCATTCCGTGTGATGAAGACTTAAAAATTTATGACACAGAGAGCATTGATTCTGGTGCGAGATACAGTGTTTGCAACCCATTAAAGAAGGCGATGTGCGTGGTAAACGTTAATTAGTGGAAGGGAACTAATTTGTTTACAGGCAATTTGCAGAACACCTAGAGGGGAAACATTCTTAACACTAATCAAATCGCCCCGTGCTGTGGAATATCGATAATGCTTGCGGTACCACTGAACCGTGATTTGATTTCCTGTAACATGGAGAAGCAAAAGAAGTGATACGTATCTGTACCTTCACGCTGAAAACTTGCGTCATGTTAACCTAATGCTCAAGGAGTTCAGGAATTCATGACTTTTCAGCTAACTGAAGTAACAACGGGAAAGCTAGATCTACAAAATAGAAAAGTCAACAGTAATCTAATTCAAATTTAAATGAACAATAGTATGATAATTCTTAAGCACCGGCATAAAGGCTGACAACTCTCCTAATACTGGCACCGATCTCATAAACCTCACAGTACTGACACCAAGCTGACAACTGTCATAATCTTGGCAGCGAGCTGATAAACCTTACAGTACTGACACCAAGCTGACACCTCTCATAATTTTGGCACGGAGCTCATTAACCTCACAGTACTGACACCAAGCTGACAACTCTCAATCTTGGCACCGAGCTGATAAACCTCACAGTACTGACACCAAGCTGACAACTCTCATAATAATTACACCGAGCTGATAAACCTCACAGTACTGACACCAAGCTGACAACTCTCATAATAGTGGCACCGAGCTGATAAACGTCACAGTACTGACACCAAGCTGACAACTCTCATAATAATTACACTGAGCTGATAAACCTCACAGTACTGACACCAAGCTGAAAACTCTCATAATAATTACACCGAGCTGATAAACCTCACAGTACTGACACCAAGCTGACAACTCTCATAATAATTACACCCAGCTGATAAACCTCACAGTACTGACACCAAGCTCACAACTCTCATAATAATTACACCGAGCTGATAAACCTCACAGTACTGACACCAAGCTGACAACTCTCAACTTGGCACCGAGCTGATAAACCTCACAGTACTGACACCAAGCTGACCATTCTCATAATAATTACACCGAGCTGATAAATCTCACAGTACTGACACCAAGCTGACAACTCTTATAATAATGACATCGAGCTGATAAACCTCACAGTACTGACACCAAGCTGACCATTCTCATAATAATTACACCGAGCTGATAAATCTCACAGTACTGACACCAAGCTGACAACTCTCATAATAATGACACGAGCTGATAAACCTCACAGTACTGACACCAAGCTGACAACTCTCATAAATATGACATCGAGCTGATAAACCTCACAGTACTGACACCAAGCTGAACACTCACATAATAATTACACCGAGCTGATAAATCTCACAGTACTGACACCAAGCTGACAACTCTCTTAATAATGACATCGAGCTGATAAACCTCACAGTACTGACACCAAGCTGACCACTCTCATAATAATTACACCGAGCTGATAAACCTCACAGTATTGACACCAAGCTGACAACTGTAATAATAATTACACCGAGCTGCTAAACCTCACAGTACTGACACCAAGCTGACAACTCTCATAATAATGACATCGAGCTGATAAACCTCACAGTACTGACACCAAGCTGACCACTCTCATAATAATTACACCGAGCTGATAAACCTCACAGTATTGACACCAAGCTGACAACTCTCATAATAATTACACCTAGCTGCTAAACCTCACAGTACTAACACCAAGCTGACAACTCTCATAATAATGACATCGAGCTGATAAACCTCACAGTACTGACACCAAACTGACCACTCTCATAATAATTACACCGAGCTGATAAAGCTCACAGTACTGACACCAAGCTGACAACTCTCATAATAATTACACCGAGATGATAAACCTCACAGTACTGACACCAAGCTGACAACTCTCATAATAATGACACGAGCTGATAAACCTCACAGTACTGACACCAAGCTGACAACTCTCAATCCTGGCACCGAGCTGATAAATCTCACAGTACTGACACCAAGCTGACAACTCTCATAATAATAACATCGAGCTGATAAACCTCACAGTACTGACACCAAGCTGACAACTCTCATAATAATTACACCGAGCTGATAAACCTCACAGTACTGACACCAAGCTGACAACTCTCATAATAATGACATCGAGCTGATAAACCTCACAGTATTGACACCAAGCTTACAACTCTCATAATAATTACACCGAGCTGATAAAGCTCACAGTACTGACACCAAGCTGACAACTCTCATAATAATGACATCGAGCTGATAAACCTCACAGTACTGACACCAAGCTTACAATTCCTTTTCGAAATAAAAAATTTATGTGAACTATTTCATAGCGTGTTTTTTGGAAAAGCCGTTCCTAGTAAACTGGATCAATTTAAGAGAGCAGTGTATTATGATGTGATTGAAACAATTTTAGTTTTGTCCTATAAATGTGCAGAAATTTGGTCCAACCAAATGTAACCTTGTAAAATTCCTTTGCAGAACGAAAAGTTACATTTGTTCGGATCAAATGTTTGCAAATCTAAAGGACAAAACATGAAAATTCTTTCAATTACTTATTATCACAATGCACTGCTCTCTTAAATTTACTGAACATACTAGGAATTGAATCAATTGCTTTCCCGAAACACACTATGAAATGTTACATTATAAATCAATTTTTATCTCGAAAACGAAGAAAAAACGTGCAAAATTATATTAAACTTTGTTTCTTATGTTTAAAAAATAACCGCTTGAAATTAATGCCATTACTTACGGTTAGACGTGTACAATATATTACCAGTGTCATGTTTACCTACAGTAATCTCACTAAAGGTTTTGATTTATCTAGAAAAAATCAAAACTCGAGTGGGATTTAATTAACTATTACACAATTAGAAGAAAGTATATAAAGATTAGAAGGAATAAAGTACTCTAATACAATAAAATATTAATTGATTTACTAAAATTCTATTTCACTAATGTCACCTTCACCAAAACTTTTGAACGGAGTCGCCATTTTCAGCTGACTGTCTATGCGATAAACAAATGACGACAGCAAAGAATGTTTTATTGTACCATAAAGAATTTGCAGTTTGAAATATTGGAAACAAAGAAACAAATAGTGGAGAGGTAATAAAAACAGAAGAAAGTATATGCAGATCAGAATAAATAAAGTAATTTAATACAATAAAATAGATACTGAGTTACTAAAATTCTAGTTGATTAATGTTACTTTCATCAAAACGTTTGAACGGAGCCGCCATTTTCAGTAGACTATCTTGCGAGAAACAAATGACGATAGCAAAGCATGTTTTATAATACCGTAAAGAATTTGTAGTTTTAAATGTTGGCAAACAAAAAAAAATGCTAGGGAAGTCACAAAAACAAACATGTTAGGGAAGCGATGAAAAAATAAACAAATGCTAGGAAAGTGAAAAAATTGTGCGATAAGCAGTCATGATTGATTTGAAAGACGTCCTTTCGTACTGTTTTATTGGTCAAAAGTAGTATAATATAGTAAAAGTGTAATAGTCCATATAAATAATGTGATGTAAAGATCAGTTCTTATAGTCTGCCGCTGTCCCGATAGTCCAAAATCGGTTTTTATTACACATCAATTTTTAAATTTAAGTTTATACGCACTATATTTATTCCGAAACTCCCAGATAAAATATTGAAGCAGAATTCTTAACTAAAATATATTTAATTCTACTTATAAACTTTTTCTATTGACACAGCGCTAAGAAAGTAGGCCTATTCATTTTTAGATTGCACAAATATTAAAAAGTACCGTAGAGCGTCTCGTTTAGGCACTTGAAAGCGTAAACAAAGTGCAAGTAACGTGTGGGGGAAAACGAGCCGTACGATAAACACGAGGGATGCACAAGGTTTTAGTTACAACATTTATGACGGAGCATTAAATGATATTATATTTTCAAAAACACACAAAACAAAAGATCAGAAATTGCATAACGTTATCATATTCACATTTTAACAAACAAGCAATTGTAGCATTGAAATGATTCAATATAACAAATTAAATTTTGCTAATTATATGATGTTGCTTTCAAGTAGAATTTTTTACAGTAATGAATTTCATTCTCTGTATGACTAACATAATATCACCGTCTTCTGTGGCCGAATTAACTAAACAGTACCGGTACCTGAATAAATTGAACTTTGAGAAGGGATAATTATGTTTAGGAAATAATGTTGTCACTTCGGCCACAGAAGACGGTGATAATATGTTATTCATACGGAAAATTAAATTCATGACCGTAAAAAATGCTGCTTGAAAGCAACATCATATAAATAGCAAAATTTGATTTGTTATATTGAATTATTTCAACGTTACAAATGCTTGTTTGTTAAAATGTGATGCATTTTGTTCTTTTTAGTGTGTGTTTTTGGAAAATATAATTTCAATTAATGCTTCGCCATAAATGTTGTAACCAAAATCTTGTGCATCCCCGTGTTTATCGTACGTCTCGTCTTCCCCCACCCCCACACGCTACCTGCACTTTGTTTACGTTTTCACAGTGCCTAAACGAGACGCTCTACTGTGCATCATTCATCTACCGTGAAAACCTTAAGTCACATAACGTCCATCCATCCATCCATCCATCCCTCCATCCATATATTATTCATTTATTTAATTACTTACTAATTTATTTACTTACATATTTATTTATTTACTTACATATTTATTTACTACTTTATTTATTTACTTACTTATTAATTTATTTACTTATTTATTTATTTACTTATTTATTTATTTATTTATTTATTATTTATTTATTTACTTATTTATTTATTTACTTATTTATTTATTTACTTATTTATTTATTTATTTATTTATTTACTTAATTATTTACTTACTTATTTATTTACTTATTTATTCACTTATTTATTTATTTATTCACTTATTTATTTATTTATTCACTTATTTATTTATTCACTTATTTACTTATGTATTTATTTACTTACTTATTTACTTACTTATTTATTTACTTACTTATTTATTTACTTACTTATTTATTTACTTACTTATTTACTTATTTATTTATTTACTTACTTATTTACTTATTTATTTATTTACTTACTTATTTACTTATTTATTTATTTACTTACTTATTTATTTATTTACTTACTTATTTATTTATTTATTTATTTACTTATTTATTTACTTATTTATTTACTTATTTATTTACTTATTTATTTACTTATTTATTTACTTATTTATTTACTTACTTATTTATTTACCTATTTATTTACTTATTTATTTACTTATTTATTTATTTATTTATTTACTTATTTATTTACTTTTTTATTTATTTATTTACTTATTTATATATTTACTTATTTATTTATTTAATTACTTATTTATTTATTTAATTACTTATTTATTTATTTAATTGCTTATTTATTTATCTAATTACTTATTTATTTATTTAATTACTTATTTATTTATTTAATTACTTATTTATTTATTTAATTACTTATTTATTTATTTAATTACTTATTTATTTATTTAATTACTTATTTATTTATTTATTTAATTACTTATTTATTTATTTATTTAATTACTTATTTATTTATTTATTTAATTACTTATTTATTTATTTAATTACTTATTTATTTATTTAATTACTTATTTATTTATTTAATTACTTATTTATTTATTTAATTACTTATTTATTTATTTAATTACTTATTTATTTATTTATTTATTTATTTATTTATTTATTTATTTATTTATTTATTTATTTATTTATTTACTTATTTATTTATTTATTTACTTATTTATTTATTTACTTATTTATTTATTTACTTATTTATTTACCTATTTATTTATTTAATCTGGTAGAGATAAGGCCAACAGGCCTTCTCTTCCCCTCTACTAGGGGATTACAACTACAATATTAAGAATACAATTACAATTATAATTACAATTAATATTAAATTTAAAAATGCAATAAAAATCAAAGTACTAAAAGATTAACTGATTAATAAAAGCTAGACAGTTTATTGTAAAAGTTAAGAAGAGAGAAGTTATTAAGGCCTAATATGTAATTTTCAGTGCAATTGCTAAGCAATTTTAGCACAATCCTCGTAGGCATTGATAAGTTGTTCACAGAGCGTACGCCCTAGGAGCGACACCTTAATTTAGAAGGCAGAAATCTTTTTCCGAATATTACTTAACATGTCTGAGGTAAACGTCAGTTACTATTATTTGTCTGGACGTATTTTGGCGTAATAAGCAACGACTGAGTTTCTGATTAGGAGGTATAAAGCGGAGACTTTGAATCAGTTAAAACAAATGCGCGACCCGTGACCGTGTGCTGCGGCACGCAAACCTCTTTATCGATTACTGGACGAGAAAAAGAAATCGACATCAAAGCCGCTAGTTGTAATTCCTCTGCAACTAATAAAGAAATTATATTTTGCTGCGTCTGAATGAAACAAAACGAAGGAGAACCTGCGTGTTTTGTAATTTTCTTCCAACTATAATCCCTGTAAAATGAGTTTAATTTAGAAGAAGGAAATTACATAATTTCCCACGGAAGCCGTAAATATGGAATACCGCCATCTGTTGATATAACTAAGTATTACATTTCTTTTGACTTAATATGTTCATTTTGTTTATTTTCATTTCCACACTTAATTACGGTAAGAAAGAAATTTTGTGTTCAGAATAAATCCCCTTTCGTATTCGCACAGCGGCTAAGCCATTAGATGCTAATTTTATTTTCAACTTCCTGTGATGTATATTGATAAAAATTGTATTTCCTTTCTACACAAACACAACTTCATCATAAGGCTATAGGGTAGAAATCAGTTGTAATAACAGAACTGTTACTTGTAGAACCGATATAAGCTAACTAAAGAAATTCAGAATGAATCTGAAATAGACAATAGGGTCATTTGCAGAATTTGTATAACAAATGATGTCCATCAATTCTTACCCTTCCCATTATTGCATTTATAACGATAGAGTTATAAATCCCTAACAGTGAGTAGTTTCATTACTAATGTAGTAAACGTCACAAGAATTATTTCCTTCGTGTGAAATATTTCACGATAATAAAATAAAATTCTCATACTGACAGCTAAAATGCAAAGTCCATACTATAGTTAAGTTTTTAAAATGGAGCATGATTATGTCCAGATACAGGTTTGTTTAATAATGTAATTGAGAAAAAAATTAAAGAAACATTTTGTATTATCAAAACATCTTCATTTATGTCTGAGTTTATATTATGACTAGTGGCTTGTGCAGCAAATGCTGCTGCAAACTTAGTTCGTTAGACGTTGAAATAAACATTTTTCAGATTTATTTTCAATGAAGAATACTGGTCTTGTTAATAGTTATTTGCTTCCATAATAATGAAACATACTCCCTCTGAATGGATTTTTTAGGCCAGATACTTTCTCTTGAACCTATCCAACTTCAGTTTTTGAGTTTCAACGCGAAAACGCAAGTATCAATGTCAGGACGATAGCAGTAGCTATTTCAGGTCATTGTGGATTGTAGGCGAAAGTTAAAACAATGTCAGGTTTGCTAAGCTTTCGAACAATAGCATTTTCATATAGCTGCTGCATGTAGAACGTGAAATGTAGAGCGTAAAATCATTTTATCCTACTAAGAGATCTTGCTGAAATTATCTGGAGACTACAAAATTTTCTAGGCCTCTAATTTTATCAGTAAGTAATACCTTTTGATCTTTCCTTAGGAACTGTAATTTTTGCGCTCTCTCGAGCCAATACTGAAGACAATGACACATATCAATATCTACACTACACCGCCATAAAGTATATGAAAAAGACACAACCCCACTGGTTCAATAAGTATAAAAATATTTGATTTTTAATAATAATATTATTATCTTAAGTTTTGTAGTTATATATAGCAGGTACTCAGTAAATTATAGAAATGAAGATCTAAATTAAGATATTCTCTACATTTACTTACATAACCTCACTTTCATGTCATTAATATAGCATCAATATTATGTACAATTAATGAAAAATAGGTGCATCATTATATATTACTTAAATAATATTTAATTTCTAATGATAATAATGTCATCAAACCACCTCAAGTTTCGTAGATTTGAATATCCAATACACAGCTGTATTGAGAAAATGATTATACACTGCAGAATCAGTTTTTAATAACACATTGAATTGAGCTCTAAATATGTCGGCAATCCTGCAGGTCATGGCCTTCGTGTAATAGCCTCTTGTTTATTGCAGTGTGTGTTTTGTTCTGAAATTCAATCAAGTCGGCCGTGATTCGATAAAATTAGTTCTCAAAACTGACAACAGATGGATTTTGGAAAATAGGAAAATTATGTAGGAAAATTGACATTTCACTGAAAACTACTACTTTTCCGAAAAACTTTGGATTCCAAGCTTCAAAATGAGGGGCCATTTATTAAAATCCGTTCAGCCGTTTTCCCGTAATTTCCATTACCAGTTCAAATTATATATATAGATTACATGATTACTCTAGTCCAGTAAGTCTGTCAGGTCTGTTACACCATTCTGTTCCTATGGATATACAGCTGAAAAAGAAATCCCACAGATGTCAGCACAAGCCAAGTTGATGAACAAATACCCATTTTGATTGTACTGCTATGTTCACTCATTTTGATTTGGCGAGTTTGTGTGTCAAACTCTTGCTTTATGTTTTAGTCTAATCGTGCATTTTTATTCTGTCAGATCTGTTTGTGTTGTGTTTTCCACAAATAACAACATATAAGGTCAAGATCAAGAGGACATAATAGTACAAGTGTCCAGTAGTTAACTTGCTATTTTGAAGATTTTTAAGCAAAGACATTTTAGGTTCGCACATGCTTGTTTGCTTTGTCATGTCTTTTACCTGTCAGATCTGTTACTCCGTCATGTCTGTTACATCATCCAAAACAGTGCTGTAAAGCAAGGTGAGTGTACAGTGGCTGATTACTATGGCAGAGACATTGCACTGTATTAATACATGCAGAATATGCACTACATAGTACTTCAATTTTGACGTTCTGAATCGTCCATTTATTTACAATTTTTGCAAATGACCCAATAACATTAGAGCGGCACAGTCTTAGAAAAAAGTTTTGTCGCATAGATACTTTTTTAAGTCTCAGAAAGAAGGCAGTGCTCCTGATCAAAGGATGAACGACCTAGTTCACAAAAGAAGGACTAGTTGAGGTAATAAAATTAGTTTTGTTTCGTTGTATGTCTCATTATCAGGGAAAGGATTTATATGTAAATACATATTTACTTATAAAGCTAATATAATTTATATTTTGCATTATCTTTATGTTTCACAATGTGTAGGGTTGAAAAATCCTACTTTTATTTTCCATATTTTTCCATATTTTAGAGTTTAGTACATATTTTCGTTAATTTCCATATATTTTCCATATTTCATATAAAACAGTCCATATTATATTAGGTTTAACAATAAAACAAAACAAAATTCCATTAACTTTTAAAAATACATTTCAACAATAGAGATTTAAACACATGTTCAGTAATCCCTTTAACATCAGAGTTATTTGAAAATTAGCAGTCCTATCAACAATGGGAAAGTAAGTTACAAAACTGTATTAATTTAATTTAAAATTTTTAACAGACTTCAGTTGTGCAGCTCAACAGTTAAATGCCAGTCAGAGTACACATAGGTTCAGTTTTGTAAATCATACTATAAAGACGGTAAATATGCCAAAAGTACGTCATTCAGTCAATTTAAAATCAAAACTAACAAGTTACATTTCAGAATTTAAAGAAGATGGTTTATCAACTGACAATAAAATATTATTTTGTAATTTGTGTCAGTGTGCAGTATCATCTACACAAAAGTTCCTGGTGCAACAACACATTACAACTAGTAAACATCAGGCCAACAAACAACTAAATTCCAAGCAGAGACAATTGTTTTTAACACAACCAACAACATCGAATGTAAGATCTGAGTTTAACATCGACCTGTGCCGTTCTCTCATCTCTGCTGATATTCCTCTCTACAAACTAAAGAATAAGGTCTTCAGGGAATTCCTTGAAAAATATACTCAACATACAATCCCGGATGAGTCAACACTTAGGAAGACGTATGCTCCATCCATCTACGATGAGACAATACAGAAGATAAGAGATGAAATTAAAGATAGTTCAATTTGGGTTTCCATTGATGAGACTCCCGACAAAGAAGGTAGACTTGTTGGTAATGTAGTTATCGGTTTGTTAAGTGAACAATATTCTGAACGAATTCTTTTACATTGTGATGTTCTAGAAAAGTGCAATAACAAAACTATAGTTAAACTGTTCAACGAAGCTATGGGTATCCTGTGGCCAAAGGGTATTATGTACGATAATGTGTTATTCTTTATTAGCGATGCTGCCCCTTATATGGTCAAAGCTGGACAAGCATTATCTGTTGTATATCCTAAATTGACTCATTTTACTTGTGTGGCGCATGCATTTCATCGTGTGGCAGAAGTGGTCAGAGACAATTTCCCTAAAGTAGATTTGTTGATTTTCATCAGTGAAAAAAGTATTTCTCAAAGCTCCCAGTAGAGTTAACGTGTTGAAAGAAATGTACCCTGAAATTCCATTGCCACCAAAGCCAATTTTAACTAGATGGGGTACATGGCTAGAAGCAGTTGAATATTATGCCGAACATATAGACTCTATTAACAATGTTCTCCTTGCATTGGACTCTGAAGATGCAGTCTCAATTGATACTGCGAAAACAGTTACCTGTGACATAAGTGTGAAGAATGACTTAGCTCACATTCAGCATACATTTTCATGCATCATAAAAACGCTCAAAAGTCTCCAAAATAGGCACCTTTCACTATCTGAAAGTTTTGAAATTATAAATAGTACTGTGGAACAACTGAATCGTGGTAGAGGTAAAGTTGCAGATGCAGTAAGAGCTAAGGTGGACACTGTACTTTCAAAAAACCCTGGATATGAAGAACTACAAAAGGTTGTTGCTGTGATGAGTGGTGAATCAACAGTGAAGATTAACTTGGACTTATCCCCAGCAGACATTGTGAAATTGAATTATGTACCAGTTACTTCTTGTGACGTCGAACGCTCTTTTAGTCAGTATAAATCTATCCTCAGAGACAATAGAAGAAGATTCACTTTTCAGCACTTGAAAGAAATGTTTGTAACCTATTGTTATGGTAACAGACAATAAAAATTGTGTTTTGTTGAAACTACATTGGAAGATAAGGTACGTCCATTATATTTTTTGTTTAGTTTGATTAAAATGTACCAATATTTAACGTACATAGTCATTTTTTTATAATTTTAAGTCCATATTTAATTCCATATTTTGGTAAAAATCCATATTTAATTCCATATTTTGGTAAAAATAACTACATATATATTTACATATTTCATATATTTTTAGTCCATATAAATCCGTTCCCTGCTCATTATGCTCCGAGTATGGGTCAGAAACCATGATAAGGAGATTAAATATATAAAACTTAAAATACCTATAAAAATTAAATAACGAAACATATCAATACATTCTACACGACTATAGGATGAAATTTCCTGCTAAATATGCAGTCATATCCACAAAAAACAAATTTCCCATTTAGTGCTGCACTGCCTCATTGTAACAAAGCTTCAGATGGACCAAGAGAAAAATTTCTCTATACTCATATCTTCAACTCAACTGACGAATTATTTGTACTTGTCAATTGAATCAATCTGTATTGTGTATTTTTATTTAACTTCACTCGATCCACGCTTCATAGTTATAGCTCACGCAAGAAACGATTACCGAAAAGCAATGGTGGCGTTGCTGTCTGTTTTGACGTGTGTATGTTGGCACGCCGAGGGGGAAGAGGTGCGAGCCGATGGAAGTACCGTCTCTTCCAAGAAGATGAATAAATGAGGACATCGCTGTGAAAATAAAGAACGTAGCGAGAGAAAAATTCGAAGCTAATTAAACGCGCCACATATGTTCACGAATGAAATAATAATAATAATAATAATAATAATAATAATAATAATAATAATAATAATAATAATAATACCGTGCGATACAAGACACGCATTCACATGCAATGGAACGAACTAAAGTCGTAATGTATTCTATCACAACGCAAGACTGATTCTATCGATGGCATTTCTCTTCCGACTGTACTCTTGAATATCATTCAAGTTATCTCGTGACCTTTCTTTCGCCCGCTCTTCCTTATCGCAGTGTTTGATTTGCATTCCTTCCGTCGGTACTCCGTGCTTGCCAGACCTATACAATGCTTACGTATGGTCTACATAATGTAATAAATGAAATGATAAAGAAGTAATAAAATTATTGAAAAAGTCTTTCAAAGTATCTCAATTGCATGTACACTTAATAGGTATACTGTAACTATTTCCATGATACAAGCTACGTTCCTAAATTATTGAATCATATTTTAGACTATCCCAATATAATACTTTTGAAGTTCCACAAAAGCAATGTAAATCTTGTTAAGTTTAAATATATCGTCGTTCTTCCTGCAATAACTCCTATGTGCAAAATATAAAATTTTTCAGTAGGAAAAAAAAACACATTTACTCATCCTATGGCAGCCATACATAGGAGATCGTGAATTCTTACATTTTCGAAACAAAGAAATATAATTACTAGACAGTGGAAGCGCGATGACTTAAGGAAAAGTGAAGTTGTTTCGTATCAGAGTATATGGCACGTGCCTCGCCGTCCGTCTTTTGTGTACCTGGCGAGTACAGCAGCGTACAAAACGAATGAACCCCGATCTGTTCATAGTAACATTGCAACGCAATGTATGCAGTTGTGTTATCCTGCTCAAGTATTTAGTACGAGTTGAATATGTTGTACTGATCTCTTCATAATGACAAAACGTTAAATTCGATCAGAGATACGAAATGCAATTAAGAAGTATGAGAGTGACATTTTATGTATTAACGAAGACAATATCGTGTGTAATGTATGTAAAATTGAAATAAAAACCAGAACAACTCAGGCTATAGAGAAACATTGCAACAGTACATCGCACAGGAAATGCGTTGAAATGAAATCTGAGGAACCGTCTACATCATCATCATCATCATCATCATCATCATTTAGTTGTGCGGGCCTAACGACACGTTCAACATGATGCTCAGTACAAATATTCCTCTAAAGAAATTGAGTGATTCCCATTTTAGAGGTTTTCTTCAGGAATTCTCTCGATACAAAAACTATTTAAGCAATAGATGAAGACGATTCAGCTTCGACAACTTACGAGAATATATCGTCGTTTACTGCAACGCTAGTAATTGCATTAATGATTACGAGGACTGAACCTCACAAGGTATGTACTACAGTACGTTATTTTTCTTTTCCTTCTAACTGTACGGAGATACAGTAGCATGTTGTAGTCATCTGTTTACGTTTAAAACCTGTTCAGCCAATGATCCGAATGAAGAAATGTAACATATAGTAAATGTGCACCTACATTCAACGATAAGTCATCCCGCATCCACTGTCTAATAATTACATATAGGAGATTTTATTATTTGCTGTATCACTGTTTAAGTTATTTAATAGAGCAATAATCTGAAAATCGATAAACTTATCACATAGGAGTTATTGCAGGAATAACGACGATATTCTATCACCGACTGAGCCGGCGTACTCAGCTCAAAATGTACAGACAGGATAAGAAATTATGCTGTATTGGAAATACTAGGTGAAGAAAGAATGATGTTGAAACCGATCACAAAGAGAAAAAGGAATTGGTTGGGTCATTGGTTGAAAAGAAATTGACTATTGAAGGATGCGCTGGAAGGAATGGTTATGAAATTATGGTTTATTTAACGACGCTCCCAACTGCAGAGGTTATATCAGCGTCGCTGGTGTGCCGGAATTTTGTCCCGCAGGAGTTCTTTTACATGCCAGTAAATCTACTGACATCAGCCTGCCGCATTTAAACACACTTAAATGCCATCGACCTGGGCCAAGGAATGGTGAACGAGAGAAGAGTTCGGGGCAGAAGAAAATATCAGAAATGACAGTCGACATTAAGTTATATGGAAAAAAATATGAATCTACAAATCTGACTTTCAGGTAGTAGCTCCCTGTAAAGCAGGTTTGAATAATTTCAAGGAAAAATTGTTCCGTTGCCGGGTATCGATCCCGGGACCCTTCGCTTAGCGCACGAACGCTCTACCGACTGAGCTACCCCAGGAACAAAAATTGTGACTGTGTCGTGTATAATTCCTGGGGTAGCTCAGTCGGTAGAGCGTTCGCGCACTAAGCGAAGGGTCCCGGGATCGATACCCGGCTCCGGAACAATTTTTCCTTGAAATTATTCAAATCTGCTTTACAGGAAGCTACTACCTGAAAGCCAGATTTGTATAATCCATTCGTTACTGGAGGTACTTTAACAGAAAGCCACAAATTAAGTCACACAGTATTGTGTGCACTCATAGTTGAGTTCTGGCGTCTTGTCAGCTCATTTGAGTTGTGTGGATATAAAAGGAAAAATTGTGACTGTGTCGTGTCGTGTCGTGTCGTGTCAGTCGGTAGAGCGTTCGCGCGCTAAGCGAAGGGTCCCGGGATCGATACTCGGCTCCGGAACAATTTTTCCTTGAGATTATTCAAATTATGTTTCGTTTAACGACGCTCGCAACTACAGAGTTTTATATCAGCGTCGCTGGTGTGCCGGAATTTTTCCCCAGAGTAAGTCCACTGACGTGAGCCTGTCGCACACTTGAATGTCATCGATCTGGGCCGGGATCGAACTCGCAACCTCGAGCATAGAAGGCCAGCGCTATACCAACTACGCTACCGAGGCCGACAATATAATATATGGATCATATGCGGAGAAAAAGATGAAGGTAGAAAATAGGGAAGATTGGAGAATGCTGGGTTTGCAGTGAATGTCCTGCCCTTGAGTAGAAAACTACAGTATGAAAGAATGCCAAATTAATATTTCATGAATTTGCCGTACAATGAAGTGCTCATTACGAATTTGTAATACAGACAAAAGTAAATATTTCAGTTTACCTAACAGAACACTCAATTCCAGCGGTATTCTCAGAGACAGAGAGAGAGACTGCTGACAATAACATTTACATACGTACGTAGCATTGTACACTCTCTCGCTCGTACACTACTAATGCCCGAAGTAAAATAGAAACCAGAGTTCATTCTGCATACCAGTGACATTTACTACAGCAACTTTAATCTAGAATTCAATTATGTAAGCAATGACACGCTTCGTCTACTGACCTTATTTTACAATCTTTTTATAGATTAAAAGTTCGATATTTCTCTTTACTATACTTTACTTAAACACGGTTCCTGAATATCGGGCTTGCATGTTGAACTACTTTTAATGAAGTTGAAAGAGACCTATCACTTAAAGGACTCTGTTGCGAAGGTTAAGTATTGTTACACAGCACGACAAATCCAGCTTATAATGTGGACAATCGTTCAGAGAATATCTTCTGACAGCATATGGAAACCAAAAGAGTATGGCCGTAAATTCTATCTAGATCACATATGTTTTATTTATCTTTGTAATGTCCTGTTGATGACTCGAGAGAAGTAATGGCATTGCTCGCTTTACACCACAGTGGTGTAATCTGAGATTTATGACAGAGCAAATGCTCTAAAAAAGAAGTACACAAAGAGTGGATCTTAATTTATATTTAATCAAGAATATTCGTCCATTCAATTCTTTCCATTTATTCAGTCAATTCCTTCATTCACACATTTAATGCTTTTCAATGAATGCATCCATCCCATTTCACTCATCCATCCTATACATTCCATCCACTATCTGTCCATTCTATTCTATCCATTCCACTCCATCCATTCCATTCACTTCATTCACTCCATCCGTTCCATTCAATCCATCCTTCATTCATTCCATTCCATTCCATTCCATTAATTTCATTCCATTCCATTCTACTCATTTCATTCCATTCCACTCATTTCATTCCACCCATTTCATCACATCCCATTCACGTTCCAATCATTCCATTCATCAATTCCATTGCATCCATTTCATTCCATTCATTTAATTCCATTCATTTCATTACCATTCACCAATTAATTCCATTCCATTCAATCCATTTCATTCCATTCCATTCATTCCATCTCATTCATTCCACTCCATTCCATTCATTCCATCTCATTCATTTCCATCAATTCAATTCCATCCCATCCTCTCAATTCAATTCATTTACATTCCATCCTCTCTATTCAATTCATTTACATTCCATCCTCTCTATTCAATTCATTTACATTCCATCCTCTCTATTCAATTACATTCCATTCCATCCTCTCTATTCAATTACATTCCATTCCATCCTCTCTATTCAATTACATTCCATTCCATTCCATCCTCTCTATTCAATTACATTCCATTCCATTCCATCCTCTCTATTCAATTACATTCCATTCCATCCCCTCTATTCAATTACATTCCATTCCATCCCCTCTATTCAATTACATTCCATCCTCTCTATTCAATCTCTATTCCATTACATTCCATCCCCTCTATTCAATTACATTCCATCCCCTCTATTCAATTACATTCCATTCCATCCTCTCTATTCAATTACATTCCATTCCATCCTCTCTATTCAATTACATTCCATTCCATCCTCTCAATTCAATTACATTCCATTCCATCCTCTCAATTCAATTACATTCCATCCTCTCAATTCAATTAAATTCCATCCTCTCTATTCAATTACATTCCATCCTCTCTATTTAATTACATTCCATCCCCTCTATTCAATTACATTCCATCCCCTCTATTCAATTACATTCCATCCCCTCTATTCAATTACATTCCATTCCATCCTCTCTATTCAATTACATTCCATTCCATCCTCTCTATTCAATTACATTCCATCCTCTCAATTCAATTACATTCCATCCTCTCAATTCAATTACATTCCATCCTCTCAATTCAATTACATTCCATCCTCTCAATTCAATTACATTCCATCCTCTCAATTCAATTACATTCCATCCTCTCAATTCAATTACATTCCATCCTCTCAATTCAATTACATTCCATCCTCTCTGTTCAATTACATTCCATTCCATCCCCTCTATTCAATTACATTCCATCCTCTCTATTCAATTAAATTCCATCCTCTCTATTCAATTAAATTCCATCCTCTTTATTCAATTACATTCCATCCTCTCAATTTTAATTACATTCCATCCTCTCTATTCAATTACATTCCATCCTCTCTATTCAATTACATTCCATCCTCTCTATTCAATTACATTCCATCCCTTCTATTCAATTACATTCCATCCCCTCTATTCAATTACATTCCATCCCCTCTATTCAATTACATTCCATTTCATCCTCTCTATTCAATTACATTCCATCCTCTCAATTCAATTACATTCCATCCTCTCAATTCAATTACATTCCATCCTCTCAATTCAATTACATTCCATCCTCTCAATTCAATTACATTCCATCCTCTCAATTCAATTACATTCCATCCTCTCAATTCAATTCAATTACATTCCATCCTCTCAATTCAATTACATTCCATCCTCTCAATTCAATTAAATTCCATCCTCTCTGTTCAATTACATTCCATCCTCTCTATTCAATTAAATTCCATCCTCTCTATTCAATTACATTCCATCCTCTCTATTCAATTACATTCCATCCTCTCTATTCAATTACATTCCATCCTCTCTATTCAATTACATTCCATCCTCTCAATTTTAATTACTTTCCATCCTCTCAATTCAATTACTTTCCATCCTCTCTATTCAATTACATTCCATCCTCTCAATTTTAATTACTTTCCATCCTCTCAATTCAATTACTTTCCATCCTCTCAATTCAATTACTTTCCATCCTCTCAATTCAATTACTTTCCATCCTCTCAATTCAATTCCATTCCATACTCTCAATTCAATCCCATTTCATCCCCCCAATTCAATTCCATTGAATAAATTCCATTCCATTCATTCAATTCCATTCAATTGAATTCAATTTCATTCATTCACTTCATGTCCAGCAGTTCGTCTCGTTTCAAACTCTATTTAATTATTTGATAAGGTGTATAAACGGAACGACGGAAATCCGACAGAGAAAAGTGTCCAACAGGCTTGGAGCTGACATAAATACTTCCTCTCAATCTCAAATTTGTGTGCAAGGACGCGGCATCTGTGTCTCATTTACCTTTCCGTTCGTTTCTTTATTCATTCATTCATTCATTTCAATTATTCATTCATTGATTCATTGGGTGTATTTGGTTTATTGAGGTTAAAATCTGATAGAATATCATAAATCATAACTGGGAATGCCTTCTATATATTCATCGATGACTATATCAAAATAGTAGGTATAATTTTCAATAGCAGATTAATTTATGTCAAATTCCTCGGAACCAAGGTTCCACTGTCAAAGTTTTAATGTTATTTAACGATGATGCAGCAACTACGAGTTTAAGCAGAATAATTGGTATTGATGACAGCAGAATGATATCTGGTGACATGAATCGGAAGATTTGAAATAGGATTACTTTACATTGCCGTCGTAGCTGGGGAAAGCTTTGAAAAACCCAACTAGATAACCAGTCCAAGCGGTATTCGAACCTACGCCCGAGCACAACCTCGATTCACTCGTTACCCCTTGACTACGCCGGTAGCACTAGAGTAAAATAACGTAGGTACTGTAAATAAATACAGAATTGTGATAAACAGTACGAATTAATTACACAGCCCATCACATCCGCATGTCTTGTTTGCCTACCCCTAATGTATAACATGTTAACCGTAACGTACACGGTCATTAAACCATAGAGCCTTAGAGGCATATGTGAACCATGGCAGTGGGGTTGCAATCGCGCCTAGGGCTTGCACGTTTGTCAGATGTCTATATGCTGTCTCAGCTGGATGGTAGTCCCTATTATAACATAGCAAGGGAGCCCCGTTTAAAGTTTTAGGGCAGTATTCATAGATATTCTTAGCGCTGGCTTCCGGTGGATGATCAGTGAACTAACGTTTTTCGTATTCATAAACCAGTGTTATCGATATGATATGATATGATATATGATATGATATGATATGATATGATATGATATATGATATGATATGATATGATATGATATGATATGATATGATATGATATGATATGATATATATGATATGATATATGAATCCTGTACAAGTAACCAGTCGATAGCAGGGGCTAGTTTAGCACGCTTGTAGCACCCTCAAAAACCTGAAATAATAGACCGATGATGGTGAAGTACAACATATTACAAAAGTGACGCCATGCAATAAGGCAAACTGTGCTAATTTCGTGACAGGGCAAATTTCATGACAGGGCAAATTTCGTGATTCTTCTTCTGAATTTACTACGAAATTATACCAGCGACAATGTAATTCTGATGGTATAGTATGAATGGTAGTAGATTTTAACATAGATTTAGTTCGCCGTCTGCATAACCCCAGTAATGTTGTACGGATGCCAAGTTTGGTCTCTGACAGAGCAACAGAAAAACCTGCTTCGTGTGTGCCAGAGGAAAATGGAAAGAAAAGTCCTCCAGCTGAGACTGCAAGACAGGATAAGAAACACCGACATCCGAATAAGAAGCGGTATGCAGGATGCAGTGAGGCTGGTGCTACGTCTCAAATGGAAATGGGGCGGACACGTGAGTAGGATGGACTGCAGCAGGTGGACATATGCCTCGACTATGTGGGACCCACGCATTGGGAAAAGAAGCAGAAGACGTCCAAGGAGAAGGTGGTCGGATGCTTTCTGGCGAGAGACTGGGGTGCAGTGGACGAGAACAGAGAGGGACAGGCAGGCATGGAAAAGACTGAAAGAAATTACCAACACTATGTAAACTGTGTATAGTTTTGTATTGTTTACACATAGTTCTTTTTGTGTGTATTAGTTTGGATAGTTTGAGTCCGTGTTTAGTTGGTATAGTTCATGTGTTTAGTTAGTATAATTTTTGTGTTTAATTCTATGGTTTGTGTGTGTGTAGATTAGAAAGATTGAGTCTTTAGCCTCTATACTATATGTGTGCAATTTGTATAGCTCTTCTATGTTAAGACTATAATTTGTGTGTTCAATTTTTATAGGTTTTTGTGTCTTCAGTTTGTGTGTAACTTTCTCCATTCTCCTGTAACTTCATCCCGCTTAGCCCCAAATATTTTCCTAAGCACCTTATTCTCAAACACCCTTAATCTATGTTCCTCTCTCAGAGTGAGAGTCCAAGTTTCACAACCATACAGAACAACCGATAATATAACTGTTTTATAAATTCTAACTTTCAGATTTTTGGACAGCAGACTGGTTCATAAGAGCTTCTCAACCAAATAATAACACGCATTTCCCATATTTATTCTGCGTTTAATTTCCTCCCGAGTGTCATTTATATTGGTTACTGTTGCTTCAAGAGATTTGAATTTTTCCACCTCTTCGAAGGATAAATCTCCAATTTTTATATTTCCATTTCGTACAATATTCTGGTCACGAGACATAACCATATACTTTGTCTTTTCGGGATTTACTTCCAAACCGATCGCTTTACTTGCTTCAAGTAAAATTTCCATGTTTTCCCTAATCGTTTGTGTATTTTCTCCTAACATATTCACGTCATCCGCATAGACAAGAAGCTGACGTAACCCGTTCAATTCCAAACCCTGTCTGTTATCCTGAACTTTCCTAATGGCATATTCTAAAGCGAAGTTAAAAAGTAAAGGTGATAGTGCATCTCCCTGCTTTAGCCCACAGGAACTTAAAATCCAGACGTTTGAGATGGGCAGGGCATGTAGCACGTATGGGCGAATCCAGAAATGCATATAGAGTGTTAGTTGGGAGACCTGAGGGAAAAAGACCTTTAGGGAGGCCGAGACGTAGATGGGAGGATAATATTAAAATGGATTTGAGGGAGGTGGGGTATGATGATAGAGACTGGATTAATCTTGCACAGGATAGGGACCGCTGGCGGGCTTATGTGAGGGCGGCAATGAACCTTCGGGTTCCTTAAAAGCCATTTGTAAGTAATTAAGTAAGTAAATTTGTGTGTGAGTTAAGACCGTATAATTGTAAAATTTGTTGTGTGTCTAGTGTGGACAGTTGTGTGTCCAGACTATAATTTGTGTGTTCAGTTTGTATAGTCTTTTTGTGAGTGTTTAGTTTGTATAATTTATATGTTTAGTCTGTATAGTTTTTCGTGTTTTGCTTATATAGTTTGTTTATGTGTTTAGTTTGTAAGTAGTCTATAGTGTAAGCTCTCTTGGACTGGCTCCTCATGTGTAGTAGACTTCCAACTCACCCTACACTCCTGTAGGAAGCCGTTGCCCTTATGTGATTTCAGGCTTTTCATATTTGTTCATATTTGCTGTAGGCGCTGTCTCAGCGAGATTGAAACTCTTCCCCATATCCTTGGCTTCTGCCCCTATAGTGAGGCCCTTCGCAACATCCGTCACCATGCTGTCCGTTCTATGCTGGCCGAGGCACTGAAGGAAGTAGGGTTTACGGTCCATCAAGAGGTGCAGGGACTAGCCACACAAGTGTTCGGCGAATTGATATCATTGCCATTAAGAACAACTCTGCATACATTCTCGATCCCACCATCAGATTTGAGACACATGCAGATCAACCGCATGAGGTGGACAGTGAAAAGAAACGGATCTATGAACCAACAATCCCGTTCTATAAAGATAAATATAGCCTGTCCCACATTGATGTAATAGGTCTGATGGTGGGAGCACGAGGTATCATACCCTCCTTCTTTGCCAACAAATGTAAAAACCTGGGGCTAACACACAGCATTGTGAAGGAAATAGCCATTAGTGCCCTCAAAGGATCGGTTCAGATATTGAGAAATAATTTCTATGGGAGTGATAATGGAAATTTTAAGTTATCTTAATCGATGGCTGTTGATTGGTTTAGATATCAATGCCAATAAATCCGTACTATTATTTTTCTCGCGGTATATGGCATTCATATCATTCTAACCTATCTGATGATATTTTTTTCCTCTCTTAACTGTAAATGAGCACAAACGCTACTTAGGTGTAAATTTTTCTGACATTTTGTATATTCGATCCCCTCATCGTTTCAAATGCATATCATTTTCCCTTTTAGGTGTGTTTCCAAATTATATGAAGAGTTCGCGGGAAAAACGATGAGTTTCACAGTTTTCTTAAGGTTGATTTATTTTATTGGGTTATTTTACGACGCTGTATCAACATCTCAGGTCATTTAGCGTCTGAATGAAATGAAGGTGATAATGCCGGTGAAATGAGTCCGGGGTCCAGCACCGAAAGTTACCCAGCATTTGATCGTATTGGGTTGAGGGAAAACCCCGGAAAAAACCTCAACCAGGTAACTTGCCCCAACCGGGAATCGAACCCGGACCACCTGATTTCGCGGCCAGACGTGCTGACCGTTACTCCACAGGTGTGGACCTTAAGGTTGATGTCATTATCTAATTCAATGGATCACTGAGAAATTTAATATTGTTCTTATGAAAAATGGTAAAAAGGAGAATTATCACCACGAATACAGTAATCCTTTCCTTTATTTTCTATAGAAACAGCACTACATCTTGCAGTTATAGACTCAATTAGATCATTATCTAATCCTTAACAGAAATGTGACATTCATCGTTTTTCCCGCGAACTCTTCATATGTAATACGCTTTGTCAAATCTGGCAACCTTTTCATAAGGGAAGCTAACTTTCTTCTTCTTCTAAGCTTTCATAGCTACACGAGAAATCTACCGATATAATTTTAATATTAAAATTTTGAAGAATGTATACATACCGAAAGAGCTCTCAGAGAATGCGTATTCAATTTTTTGCGAGATCGTAATCATTTTTATCGATCGGTTTGCTGTCATTGAAATATATCACCAATCGACAGCTAAACTGTCTGATTACAGGTGGAAATAATGAATTGTGAGATTCATTGCGGCTGTATGTACAGATTATTCTTAGTTAAGCTGTGTTGGCTTCCTGACAACGTTTCGTTTTCAAGCCGTGTGATAAATATCCTCCACTAAGCAAATATTTCGGTATGTTTTGCAGACTAGCAATTAAATATAAATATACCTGATATACGGTTGTCAATCAACATCTTAGTTGCGAGGAAATAGGACGATTACATGTTTATTAATAACTAGCTGTACCCGTGCGCTCCGCTGCACCCGTTAGAAATAAATATAAAGTAATTACATAATTAAAATAGGACATTTGATCCAGGGAACATTCGTGTTTGATAGAAGGATAAATCGTTTATTATGTTACTTAATTTAAATTGCATCCAAATAATTAAAATGCGATCATTTTGGTCCAGAGACCACTCATTTGGTGCAATGACAATTCCTTTAACATGTTTCTAACTTTTATTACATGCAACCATAGTTTAATGAACATTGACATCATTTAGATTTAATGTGTATACTTTATTTTACTTGTTATAGGTTTCCATTGAATTATGGTAATAACTTAATTTTAACCCTTGTTTTCTACGTATTCAGTAAATGGCGTTTGGCCCACTATGGTTCTGAACCCTTCAAATAACTTAAATTATATTATATAATATTACATTACATATATTATATTATATTACATTATATTATATCAGAAGTTACTGTAATAACATTATACCCATAGCATTATGTCCATGTAGAGAAACTACACTTTCCAACGGTGAAATAATAATTAATTATACAAATCGGTTAATTTAGCTTCCGATATTACTTCATACAAACACAAACATTCTGTGTAGGCTATCTTTCATAGCTTTCGATTGTTGCTGTCCAAGGCCCCTTATAGACGAAGTCATTTGTTTTTTATTTCATTATACGGCCTTAGATGGCAGTCATTTTAATTTTAAAACTCATTTATCTCATTAAATATCAGTCCTATCAAACTTTGTCAAGGAATAAAACTTATCGAAAATGATTTTTAAAGAAACTTTTGTTATGTAACGTTTTTCACAAAAATCAATAATAAGGGAGATATTTCGATTTATTTAATTCAAGCCCCCTTATAACCTCCCCCCCTTTTAAATAAAATATTTTGAATGCCATATAGCCTAAAACCTAAGTTACAACGAACATAATTTATATTCCAATTTTCATCGAAATCCGTTCATCCATTATCGCGTGAAAATGTAACAAACATACAGACAGACATACAAACAAAAATTTCAAAAAAGCGATTTTCGGTTTCAGGGTGGTTAATTATATATGTTAGGACCAATTATTTTTGGAAAATCGAAAATTACCAGAAAAATTTCGGCTACAGATTTATTATTAGTATAGATGACAAAAATTCTCCAATCTCCGGATTTGGTACTTTACGTAGCCATATCTTAATGGTTGGATGTTAACTCTAAGTTTAGGAAACCTGTTTAATTTCTCACACACTAACAACCCCCGCACAGGATCGAATACTTCTCCTTTGGTTCTTTTCCCTTAGTGGCCTTAATACGTGTTCGGCTTACATAAATATTGACATATATTTTAAGTCAACATTCATCACACAAGGAGCACGCTCAATTGGGTGACTTGGCGGTCGGGACTGCTACAGTATATGCACTATTAGAAAGCCCAGTGCGTAGAACTGAGAGACCCGGGTTCGATTTTCGGCGCCGGAAAGAATTTTTCTCCGTCAATAACAGCAAATGGCACTCATCTATCCAAATCTAATCTAATCTATTCTATCTATCCAAATCTAATCTAATCTATCCAAATCTATCCTAATCTAATCCAATCTATCCTAATCTAATCCAATCTATCCTAATCTAATCCAATCTATCCTAATCTAATCCAATCTATCCTAATCTAATCCAATCTATCCTAATCTAATCCAATCTATCCTAATCTAATCCAATCTATCCAATCTAATCCAATCTATCCAATCTAATCCAATCTATCCAATCTAATCCAATCTATCCAATCTAATCCAATCTATCCAATCTAATCCAATCTATCCAATCTAATCCAATCTATCCAATCTAATCCAATCTATCCTAATCGAATCCAATCTATCCTAATCTAATCCAATCTATCCAATCTATCCAATCTAATCCAATCCAATCTAATCCAATCCAATCCAATCTATCCAATCTATCCGATCTATCCAATCCATCCAATCCAATCCATCCAATCCCATCCATCTATCCATCCATCCATTTATTTACCTATTCATTCATTCATTCATTTATATGCTAGTCAAAAACAGTTTGCCAATAAAAGTCCAGCACAGTAAAACAAATAAAAAATACCTGTATACAATTAAACAAAAGTGTTTACAGATTATTTATTTATCACTGATTACAATGAGTGGCATAATAAACAATAGAAGAACAAAATTTTACAGTGGTTAATTAATACAAAAATAAAACTATTATAAATTCTAATCAGTGATATATCATGTACAAATACAACAAAAACTGAGAGAGTATTTAAAGACATGTACAGATTATATGAAAGAATATGAAGTTGCCATGAAGAAATAAGTAGAAACATTGAATGGATCAAAATCACAACCATGCACGTTAGAATCATTAGTGCATCTGAAGATAGAGAGAGAGATGTTGACTGTCTAATATATAAATAATAACAAAATATTAAAATAATAACAATAATTTATGAGCGAACTGTGTATTTTTACAACAGAAGTTGCTTTCAGAAACTGAGATCTCTCAAGTTACCGTCTTTTTCACGAAATAGCTATCAGAGTAATAACTGTATTTCAAACTCAGCTTCATAGCAGAAAATGTTTGTCTTCAGTAAGTGTGCTAGCGGATGGCAAAACGGTAGAGTAAGCTAGAACATAATTAGGAAACCGCTCAACTATGAAATTACACCCTCAAAAGATTGATACCCCGGGAATCGAAACCCAGACTTTTGGGAATATAGAGCAGACTTGCTATAGTATTCAGTTTCGCCACTCTGAAGTGTTTCTGCTGGTTGATATTAAGGGGGTGAGAGGGGAGATAGCGGTCAGATTACTGCGTCACTAGCACGGTAGGAGCCGCCAATTAGTAGCTGGCAAGTGGTGGTACGATAATACACATTTATCAGTTTGCAGGGACTATAATGTATGTGGACGTCGCACGCAGAAAAAATTGAAAATGGGTCGAAAATGCTGAAAGTAATGTTTAGGGTTGGCAAGATAGACCAGTGGGCAACATAAAATATGGGTTATATGTTTTAATTTAGTTGTATGTATGGCGAGCTCGTCGTTAGTTCGTATGAAACGAGACGGGTGTGATCTAATCGAGAAAATGTTCAGAACACTAGCATTTGTCAAGCAAATTAAGCCTTCAGCGCAAGTATAAATTTTATTGTTAATGACTTATGGAATAAAATACAAAGATATCTTACATACAATATTATTCTTCATGTTACTAACTTAAACTATCTCTTCGTATCAGTAATAACAATCTCAGGCAATAGTGATGGGTCATCATCGGCTTCTTACAAGGGAAGGGTTTCGGCTCGAACAGGAATTTTTGGTTAAAAATTTGTACATAGGCTTACCTCACAAAGGTGATGAAGACCGTAAAAGCATTCATTTGTGTAACTCTCAATTTGGTTCGTATTGGTCAATACACTTCTTTAAAAATGTACATGAGGATTCTCTATAAAATGCATGAAACAACATGGAGCAGAGCAATAAGGACAACACGCAGATGCAACACCTGAACATTCTTCTGAACCACACTCCAGTGCTCAAAAATCAAATGCCACCTGAATTACATTTTTGAATTCTGAGACTTGTTCAGGAATCATGTAGCCAGCTGACTGCCAGGAATACTGAAGCATAGGGCGGTATACTGGAGCAGACAACTGGTTATGAATAATAGAGTGCAATTTCATTATAAAGACTCGATTTCCCAAGTTACGTTCAGGATTCTCAGCAAGAGTCCTTATGTAATCTGTTATCCTCAGAGCATATATTTTGTATTCTTTAAGGAAATATATTCAGAGGCGGGAAATATTTAGTTTTTTTTAAGGTGGAATGATCATACATTCTATGTCCTAGCCTGGGAATAGTTCATTTATTAAGGTTGTGCCCTTGTGCGCATTCAATGACTCACACAACAGTGTGCATTTTTGATTAGCTGCAATATTTTCAGACAGAACGTTGGAGAAAAATGTTCTTAAATGGGTTTTAGACATTTTACCACTCGCACTAGCTTCTAGGCTAGGTTTTAGGCTTACGGGTAAGGTGTCCCATCCCCTTAACTTATGCAGTGCTCTAACAGAAAAAGCACACATTATACAAACGAATGCTTTTGGGAGCTTTACAGAGATGTAAAGATGGGCCTGTATACAAATTTTGGATACGAAATACCTGTTCGAGCCGAAAACCTTTCCTTGTTAGTACTGTAGACTGCAAACATTTGCCTAGCATCATGCTTAATTGTACAATTATTGAATACAGCAAAACAGTAAAAAATCTTGGAATCTTTATGGATAATGATCTTAACTGGAATACTCAAGTTACCCATACATGCAAGAAAATATTGTCGCTGCTCCACCCTTTGAAGCACGTACAACACTTTCCACCACTTGCATTAAAATAATCTTATACAGACACTCGTGATGCCCCATTTCGATTACTGTGATTCCTTGTTAACAAACTTAAGTACTAACTTAAAAGAGAGATTGCAACGTGTCCATAACGTAGGTATAAGATTCGTCTGTAATATTCGGAAATTTGACCATGTAACAGCGTCTCTTGAGTTGCTCTCGTGGGCTCGTCTAAAGGAATGAAGAATCGTACATGCTTTCATTTATTTACAAAACTTTACATAACTCATCTCCACATTACTTGTCTTCCCGATTTCAGTTCCTCACTACTTCACGAAATCAGCATCAATCTCTCCTTTCTATTCCTCGTCACTATACCCATCCTCCTATACTGTATCATTGCCTCGCCTCTGGAATTCGTTACCTAGTGACGTCAGGGATTGCCGGACACTGTCACAGTTTAAAAGTAAGTTAGAAAAGTATGTTTTATCTCACGAAATCTGTTTCTGAGAAGTTGCTAGATTTATACCGAAGTTTTTATCTTTAGTATTCTGGCAATAATTTCCTTTTGCTAGATTAACCATTTCTCTTGTCTTTGTGCCAGGATACTAGAACAGCTTTTTGTCCCTTAATTAATAACAATAATTTTATTCTGAGTGACATTATTTTGTGTCTGTATTTGTTGTATATGTTTTCACTTTCTGTTTGTTCTTTTTGTTTTGCATCATTTAATATGTTAGACTTATTTTTATTATTTTCAATTTGTATTTGTATGTTAAGTTTTTTTTTATGTCATATTCATTCTGTAACTCGTTACTGCTAGATTAATTGCATAGATGTATAATTTTTCTTGTAGTTGGATTGTATTTCTGGTGGTGTGGAAGAGAAGGCCTGATGGCCTTAACTCCACCAGAAAAAAATATATAAATAAATAATTAAAAGTAATAGATTTTTATTAGACGGCAAGTCAATGATTGTTTAAAATAACAAAATTGGTAATATATTTATGCTCGACCATGCAGAAACGTAGTAATTATACACCTGTAGCAGACCTTTAATGCATGTTATTAAAGTACACCTACTCATTAAAGGTCAGGTCTTTCAGCCCATGACGACTCAGGTTACAACTGTTCAGCCAATGACAGGTCAGCTTTCTACCGTTATAAAACCGCAAGTATCGATTATTCTCGGATATGCAATCGAAAGAGAATTAGCGAAAAGTCACGGAGGCTGGAAATCCAATACTGTCGCAGAAGGTTATGTTTTAATTGTAAATAATATTCAAATAAATTCAATTTGTCATCTCGTTTTTCAATGTCTAATTTAATTTCAATGTTATCTCTGTAGGTTCTTATGGCCTAGCAAAGTCAATGTGGATATCTGTTCCTCGGAAAAAATCAATGCTTTCGCGTCTGCGCACATCTCACAACATACGGAACATTGCTGAAGGTCAGATACAATTAAAATTAATAATATCAAGTTAGAAATATGGTAGAGCATAAAAAGTCGTATGAAACTCGCCTATAATGGTAATTAAGAAGCTCGTATGAAAATTATGAAACTCGCTTGCGCTCGTTTCATAAATATCCATACTCACTTCTTAATTACCTTCATTATAGGCTCGTTGCATAATGTACTATTAAGATATTACTAGGGCCCGGGTTTTATGTAATATTAATGTGGGAAATATATACATAAATATGTAGCCTAAATTAGGTATATATATATATATATATATATATATATATATATATATACTGTATATACAAGGGGTAATCAATTCAGGACTGCTCTGAATGTAGGAAACGAACAAGACATAAGAAACAAAGAAATTATCTAGAATGAGAAACGCCTGGAATTTATACTACGTGCATCATTGGAAAGGCAGAGAAGAAGACTAGCTATAAGGCTTATGTGGAGAGATTGCAGGGAAGAGCGCAATAGGTCCTAGACATGTTTGCACAAAATCACATGTAGAAGCTTAGTTCTTAAAGACGATCTGACGTTGTTTGATAGACTGACTCAACAGACATGAAAGCAATTATCTTCAATGTTATGCGTCTATACATCACATATTCATTTTGTGTGAGGTCTCGCCCACCTCATTGAATATTACACGACTACTATGAAGTAGCCAATATGTATTATTACTATTTAATGAGAAAAATTCGTACCGGCACCGGGAATCGAACCCAGGACCTCTCAGCTCTGTGCGCTGAGCGTTCTTTCCAACTGAGCTATGCCGGGACACGATCCACGGCGCCGGCCGAACCCCTCGCGTAATGCTTTTACGGCCTTAGTATCTGCATTTGAGACGATACAAGTCATTATATATGCAGGAGCGCATATTTAAATGACTTCATGGCCATATTCAACATCAGTTTGTGACAAAATGGATATGTGATGTATTAACTGTTAGCAGTTGTCACAAACTGATGTTGAATATGGCCATAAAGTAATTTAAATATGCGCTCCTGCATATAGCCTATGACTTATATCGTCTCAAATGCAGGTAGTAAGGCCGTAAAAGCATTACGAGAGGGGTTCGGCCGGCGCCGTGGATCGTGTCCCGGCATAGCTCAGTTGGAAAGAGCGCTCAGCGCGCAGAGCTGAGAGGTCCTGGGTTCGATTCCCGGTGCCGGAACGAATTTTTCTCGTATTAAATAGTAATTATGTGTCTATGTATGTTTAACGTTTCAATAAATACAAGTGCAGTTCGGCAATATATTGATTGTACCTTGTATATTTATTTTATTTATTTATTTAAATCCACCACCAACAGAAGCAGGCTTCCAATTACAGGTGGCTTACATACACAAAATACATAATAAAAAACAAAACAAGCAACACAAACGAAAGAAAGAAAATACATAACGGTAATAGATGCTAGAATATAATATTGCAGTTAATATAGTGCCAAATGTCAATATAATGATGCAAAATTATGTATAAACAAGAGTAAAAACATTATAATACACTTCTTCACAATTTAAATATCTAAGGAAATAAAATTATTTTTAATATTGTATGAATTGTTCAACTGTTAAACTGAAATCTAATAGAGAATCACAGTTTAAAGACAGAGTTGTAAGTATTACATCACATTGGGAGTACGTTTATGTTTCCATTTGTTGTTGTTATTGATTAGGAAGGTGACCTTGTGATACATTTTTGAACTCGTCTTAATATATGTAATCAATGTAACATGATTAAAGTATGTAGTGCTATTTGAAAAATTGATGACACCACGTGTATATTGTACCATAATGTAGTTACATGCACCAAATCTCCACACTCATGTTAGCCCCTCGTTCTAACATAAAGCTCAAAAACAAAAATTCCAATACCTATCCAAACAAAAAAGGTTATAAAAGGTGCACAAGATAAATGGGACATCTAATGGGTATTCATTTCAAAGTGTATCATGACGTCACTGTTGTGAGTCAGCGATTTGAAGCGAGTTTCAGCTTTTATATCAGAGAAGTTGCCTGTTAATCAAGGCGTTCAATCTGAACTTGAGAACGTGTACGGTATAACTTGAACGTCGTAGCAACAGATGATGGTCTGTAAAGTCTATGTGCTAACATAAACTTTTTCGAACTGTGTTTTGCGCAGGCAAGTCGTATTTGTTAACATCTGTTTCGTACGGCAGCATTCCTCAATATAAATCAAATGCTCCGTGTCCATGTTGGCCGTCGAAGTTAATGTCAACAAATACGTAAGTAATCGTCTTAACACTCTCCCATATCCAGACAGTAAGAAAAAAGCCACTTCAGTAAGTGTTTCCAAACAGTTCACATTCCTGCCACTACAGGCGTTACCGACGTATCGGTAAGTACTCTTCAGAATGAACGCCGTACTTGCTAGGCCGCTTCTCTGGCATATAGGTAATACGCCTCTGCGGAAGTGTAGGAAGACTGAATTCTCTAGGCTCACCGACTAGCCACATGACGGCATACAGCGAGCCATGACACACTTTGAACTGAACACGCAGTATATACAGAGAATGTAAGAGTGCATTGAATTTGTATCCTATTTGAAGATAAAATTAGAATAAACCAAAAAATATCATGGAAATGGGAACAGACTTAATAATCCAGAATGAGGTCTACAAGAACAAACGACTGAACTGAAGAGATTATGATATGATATGATATGATATGATATGATATATGATATGATATGATATGATATGATATGATATGATATGATATGATATGATATGATATGATATGATATGATATGATATATGATATGATATATTTATTTGTCAGTCAACTTTACAATTCACAGTTATGGTGGACCTTCACATTTCTGTTTTTCGATCCACCATCCCTTTAATGCATACAACTCTTTTCTATTAATGTATTCTTTGCCGAGAATTTCTTGAATCATTTCTAATGTTCTGTTATGACTGAATTGCTATATGTCCTTTCCCCTCTAGCCTCTTCTATTCTCTCCCTCCTACCTAGACTCTCTGCCTTCCATTTCTCTCTCACCTATTAAATATTGCATATTCCTTCCTTAATAATTTGCGTTATTTATTTATTTTCTTCTCTACCCTCACATCCTACCTACTCTTAATCATTGTTTTCCCGCTATTTTCTCCTACATTACTTGCTGACTTTTCCATTTACTCTATTTTACAACACTTACATCACATTTTTTCCTACCCTCTGTTTATTTACGTACTGATCCCTTTCTCTTCGCTTCACTCCTAAATTTCCTATTTTATTATCTCTTTCCATATATTTATTTCTATAATACTTCTACAGTTATAGTACCCCTCATACTACTCTCAACCCATAACATTGAAAAACATCAAATATCTAATTCACTTAATTACACTTGCAATTTCTCTCTCATTCCACTTCACATTTGTTCAGATTTTTTTTTCACTTTAATTCTCTTGTATTCATTGTTTGATAGTCTATCTTATTACACTCTTACACTATCTTCTTACACTTAACACTTTTTTCTCTGTTTTTTCTTACACTTTTGCCACCCCTAACTTTCTTGCACTCACTTTTTAGCACTCTTCTTCTTCGCTATAACCTCTCCAAAGCCCTATCTATTCTGTCCTCACAATCACTAATATCTGGTAGTCGCTTCATTCCTTCACTCATTCTTATCATGTTTTCTCTTGCATTTCCTCCATTAGTCTTGTCTATGCTCCTGACCTCAGACACTTACAGCTGTTTCCCTAATCCTTTGTCCGCAGTATTTTGCATCTGCCTCAAGTTTTGTTTTCCTCCTTGGTTTATTCTGGTCAGCTGTTTCGTACTCGAAGTAGGCGTCAGATATCGACATTGTACATCTCTCGTTTCATTGATATTGACTGAAGAGATTAGCTTTTAGCAATCGGTAAATGTAAATATCAGTACAAAAACAGACACATTTATATATTCCTACATCTAGACACGCATAAGGAAATACGAGTAGTATTTTAGATTTTACGTAAGGGATTTGGGTTATCTTCATCCCTTATCTTGCAGCTATCGCCTATGCGATAATCTACATTTTTGAATCGTTTCCCATTATAGACGTGATTGGAAAATCGATAACAAGTGCATGCAACAGTACATAATTATTCAGTTACCGTACCTCGGAGGCGGCGCACAGCTATGCTCTATTTTAAAACCTCATATGATATAGTAACGTCATACCACGTCCGATTCTCATACCAACACTTCACTCTGCTGGGCCAGATAATCCTTTACGAAACGTTGGCATGAATCATGGCTTTAAAGAAATCTAAATGTACTCTCTGCGTTTCAGGAAAGAAGTTAATAAATTACTCCCAAAAATAACAATAAAAAATCCGAACGTTTTGTGAGATGAGTAAAACCACTTACAATTATATCATTCTCTTTTAAACAAGAATGCTACCATTATCAAACCTTTCGATTCTCTTATGCGTAAAATTGTAATAAAATAGCACTCTAAAATTACCGGTTGTCAGACATGGCGTTAGTACGCATTTCTCCAAAGCAAATTTTGTGCGAGATCGTGCGTATTTGCTTGGTTTCCACACAAAACCAATCCGCGGTAAGCCTGAAATTCCACATTAGTATTCCCAACCTAACACACACAACAATTTCCCTCTTCTTATCGCTTAAGTGACATATTGATTTTACTGCTTTAGGCTTTTAACATATTATTTTTAAGAGACGTTCAATATGGTAAGAATTCTAAATTGAAACTTACCACTGCAATGTCACCTAAATTGCACTGTTACGAGTAATTATTGTTTCTAAATATTTGCAAAAATTAAGTAAACTCTAAATCATTACATAACCTTACCGTTTGTTTTAAGTTCGCATTTGAGGCGTCTAGAATCAAAATCCGCCAAGTCCATCGAAGAAAAAAAATGAGATAAAGTTATTTTTCTGTGAATCTTCGCATGCCCAATCCCATGCTGGCATTATTTTTCTGCAATAACTGCTGATTCCTCTGAAAATGCTGGACAAAAGTTAGGGTTAGTTTCAATATCCGCTAGATCCAACTGAATTTCGGCCATTGTTAGTTTCAAAAACCTCCAAGTCCCTTTCTGCCAATCAGGTTGTGGGACTGCTTTACCCAGCATTCCTCAGCTGTGCGATGTTGATTTATTATTTGTGTGGTTAAGCTCTTATTAAGTTTAATTTCTACTCTAATAATATTCAGTGAAATGGTGGATAGATGAGCAGTTAGTTACAAAAATGTTCTTACCAATTAATAATTAATTACATAATTTTGTCGGTACTCCTCTCTTGCCCTCCTGCTATACCAGCTTGTAATCATGCTGTTGGCAGTAAATGGAAATCCAACAGTTTAAGTTTGTTGCCATAAAGTAGTTCCATTCCGTTTTCTACTCTTCATCAGATAATCAGCAATAAGACAATTTTATTACTGCACAAAATAAAAATACAACAATGATTGGAATGTGCTCTAAATGGCCACTCACTGAAGCACCTCTAACTATTAGAAAAGTGTGAATTACATTTCTTGTGGTTGGGCATTCATTTCTCCCTCCCGATCGCATATTTGGAGTAATCGAAAAAGAAATAAGGAAGTGATTATAGATCCCCAAGAATATAAAGATATTATTGGCAAACATGGAACAGTCTTTAATCTTGAAAATGTAGATGTAGGCCTACCTCTTCAAGACTGGAAGAAAGAGGCAGACATAATTTTAAGATCTCCTGTTATTTTAAGTTCAGTCCCTGTAAAAGATTTATTTTAAGACGATCTGCATTGAAAGAACAGATAACAGTGCAAGATGAGTTTAACTATAGAACTGACACCGTTGTTGCAAAGGTAGTAACAAGAAAAAACAATAGAATTGAACGTGAAGAATAAGAAGACGAAGAAGAAACTGTTAATCTGGAGGAAGAGAAATGTGACAATATTGTGTAAAATTTGTATGAACTTAAAAAGTGTAACATATATTCAAATTTATACTGCTGTTATGTTTAAAGCTTGTGCATAATCATACTTCATGTCTGGGTTTCATTGCCTACATAATTTGTAAGGTTTAAGTTAAAACGTTTTCCTTTTTGACTCATTTTTATGCTTAGAACTAATTCTTTTACTTTCAAAAGCCTCCAAATACACTTTTCAGTTTCAAAATCAGTTAGGTGCTAATTTAACCTCACGAATTTGTTAGTTTCAATGAAGGGGCAATCCTGTAATTTGTTTGAACGTATCTAATGATAATAAAATACTTGATAAAAGCATTGTTTATATCCCAAGAATGTTTATTTATATGGAAACAGTTTTTTCCCCTTTTCCCACAAATTTTGTTTTATGGGCTTGGAGGGTTTTGATTCTAGACGCCTCATTTATAGACTAGGGGAAAAAAAAGACATACTTATATCACGGCCTGCTGGAGTATAGTAAACACAGAAAACATTTTAAAGCAACAATGTTGAAGATAGATATTTTTGTTTTGCAAATTTGCCGTCATTGAACAGAAACCAAGATGGAGATTTCATTGCAACTAATTAGAAATTCCTCTTTCAGGTATGTAATAAACGATCTTCGCACAAAATAATGTACGATACACGAGCGGTATGTTTCCTTTCAATTCTCGGAAATTAAAAAAGCTCAACTACGTTTCGCTTTTTCAAACTTTTCCTCGAACATGAAAACTTCAACATACCGCTCTTGTAACGCATATTACTATTTGTGTTTTTGCATCATATCACAGATCTACAGGATGTTTCAGAATTCAACCGAAGAAATTTACATGGGTATAGAGATCATTTAGATCAGATGTTCTCAACTTTTAAAAACTCTGAGCACCCCCCATATGTAATAGTAAGTGAACAAGCACCATGAAATTTAATAGGTTTAATAGGTCTATATGAATATATAAATAAACAAATTAAATTTTAAAACATTTACCAGGATAATGATATTCTTGAACTTGAATGTTACTCATAATTTCAGTGATATCTAGGCTTCGAGACATTCGACCCGAAACAATAAGTTTACTGTGCATGTACTATAGGTTGTTGACTCGCTGCCGGTAGTACAGTACAAGGTAGAGATGTGTTGATTTATTTTATTGGGTTATTTTACGACGCTGTATCAACATCTAGGTTATTTAGCGTCTGAATGATATGAAGGTGATAATGCCGGTGAAATGAGTCCGGGGTCCAGCACCGAAAGTTACCCAGCATTTACTCTTATTGGGTTGAGGGAAAACCCCGGAAGAAACCTCAACCAGGTAACTTGCCCCGACCGGGATTCGAACCCGGGCCACCTGGCTTCTCAGCCAGACACGCCGACCGTTACTCCATAGGTGTGGACGAGATGTGTTGAGGTTACAACGTTGCTATTTAGAGTAGAGTACGATAGTATGGGGAAACATACATATGTACATTCTGAAAGTAAATATACATTACACAATGACAATGTGAAAAGAATATGAAAAGCATTTATTCTCTTGTCTTTTATAAGCATTTGTGTTTAATTATACACAGTGTTAATGGTGGAAATAAGCATGTAGCAATTTTAATTATCATATTGGTCGTACTTAGGTAGTGCAGTTACAGAACCGAATTGCAATGTACTACAAGATACATTCTCAGTGTCTCAAACGTAAATCTTTTCCAGTTTTCTTCCAAACACAGTTCGTACTGTGAAAAGCTGCGCTCTACGTCGCATGAAGTGACGGGAGCAAAACGAAAACACTAACATCATTGCAGTCTCTAAGAGACAATCCTTTATTCTCGAATGACTATGTCCAATAATTTGCTGTCCATTTTTATTTTTAGTAGGTTATTTTACGACGCTTTATCAACATCTTAGGTTATTTAGCGTCTGAAAGAGAGGTGAAATGAATCCGGGGTCCAGCACCGAAAGTTACCCAGCACTTGCTTATATTGAGTTGAGGGAAAACGCCGAAAAACCTCAACCAGGTAACTTGCCCCGACCGGAAAACGAACCCGAGTCACCGGCCAGACGCGCTAACCGTTATTCCACAGGTGTGGAGTGTTTATATTACACAATGTTCCATATCCGTTATTTTTACATAAAATTGATTTCCACTTCTGTTTTACACGTTCAGTACCCGGTGTGCTTGGTGTCTCATTAATTCTCTGTGTCATTTCCTCAGTTAATTTGAGGGCTTCCGGCATCTCTTGGTCTGACTTTTCTAACCGTGTAATAGTTTCAGACATAGTTTGAAAATAGGTTTGTATTAAAACCAAATTATTCGTCAGAATCTTCAAATCCAGAGCGTTTTTCTTTGCATATTTGTTGGCATTCATTCTACAGTACCCCCACTCACTGCACGCTTTACCACTATACTCAGTACGCCGTTATGCGGATTTCCCACTGAACTGCTCTATTGGGTCCGAAGTCTCGAAGCCTAGATTTCCAAGGACAAGTAGCTTCTAGCTACACGTAACAATCCTCCATATGTGAATTAGTCAATCGTGGTCGTGTTTTGTTCTTTAGGTATTTCATAAGTGAGAAAGTTTTTTTTTTTTTCACATAGGTAAGTTGTCCCGAACATAACTAGACACTTAAGAGAAATATTTCGCAATATTTGGATTCTTTTTGTATCTTCTGCTCTTCAAAGGCTATGAATTTTTCCTTTTAAACAAATATTTCATAGCTAAGGAGAACTGGAGATCTATCAACTGAAGTTCCGCACAAGGAGCTATATTATTCAGTTGAATAATATTGATTTTTATAATTTAGTCCACACTGAATTAATAGTGCATTATGCAACGAGCCTATAATGGTAGTAATTAACACGCTCGTATGAAAATTATGAAACTCGCGTCTTAATTACCATTATAGTCAAGTTTCATATGACCTTTTATGCTCGACCATATTTCTAACTTGAAATTATTCATAAATTCAAATTCGAATTCAAATTTATTTACAATTTACATTTTAAATAAATACATATGTACAGATACCCGAAATGAGCATATGCTCGTGCTCGGGTACAGTCCAGTGGTCTACATAAATTTTACAGGGCTCAAATAATAATGCTGATGATAGAAATAATAGTAGTAATAATAATAATAATAATAATAATAATAATAATTATTATTATTATTATTATTATTCTTATTATTATTATTATTATTATTATTATTATAAAATAATCTTTACAGAAATCATACAAAGATTGTAATACAAAAATAATTCATTAATAATAATAATAATAATAACAATAATAATAATAATACTTACTTACAAATGGCTTTTAAGGAACCCGAAGGTTCATTGCCGCCCTCACATAAATCACAGTACCCCCACGAGCTTTATAGGCTCGTTGCATAATGTACTATTAATTGAATGTGGACTAAATTATAAAATCAATATTATTCAACATAATAATAATAATAATAATAATAATAATAATAAGTATTCATGTTATTCTTATCTGACTGAGGAGAGGAACTGACCTTGTGCAATACCTCGTAAATTGTGAGATGTGCGCAGACGCGAAAGTATTGATTTTTTTCCGAGAAACATGTCGACATTGACCTTGACATTGAAAAACGAGATGACAAATTGAATTTATTTGAATATTATTTACAATTAACGCTAATTATTATAGGTGATTTATTGATTTATTGTTGTCTTTCGATTGCATATCCGAGAATAACTGCGCTTTCATATTGCTACAATGGTATTTTATGATTGGTGGAACACCTGAACTTTAATGAACAGGTGTACTTTAATGAGGTCCATTAAAGGGCTGCTACCAGGTGTATAATTACTACATTTCGGCATGGTCGAGCATAAAAGAAGTTACGTACCATGAAATACGAGAAGGTCTATCAGGTCTCTAAGATATTATAATGCCTGGATGATAACACTATTTGTTCTAGCTTGTATAAGAATGTTACTCAGGAATCTTCGTGCTCGCGAAAACACTTTTTTAATCTCATGACGAGAGCACCAAATGTCAATGAAAGAGCACTATGGTGCTTGCGAGCACCAAGTTGAGGACGTCTGATTTAGATAATAAGATGATATAGCAAATTCTCGTTACTCACCAGTCCAATGCTTCATGTTTAATTAATAGCAACAATCTGAGTAAACAATGACAGATAGAGCGTCAGCACGTAGAGCTGAAAACCCGGTGCCGGAGAAAATTTTTCTCTGTTCCACTCATCTTTCATCATATGATAACGCAGAATTTCTGCACGGAAATATCATGTGTACTTCGGTACATCGGAATAATATATGATATAAGAAAAATAATCACTTATGGCCGTGTGCACCATTCTGGATCATCTAGCCCGTTTATCAGAAATCACGGAAACATGGTTAATTCTTGACAATGATCAAGTTACAGATGCGGTGCACCGACATTTTCCCTCGATCAACTCAGTACCGTCAGCTGACGGTACGCTCACTTTAAGAAGAATCATCTGAGCGCTAGGTTACCGCATATAAAACAGCGAACGAACGCACTCTGTCAATTATCGCTTCGTTTTTGTTTGTCGGACTGTTTCAAACATCCTCGCAGTTTTCAAATAACAAATTTCAATAATCAGGGAAGAAAAAAAGAAAAGAGCACCGAACTTCTCACAGTTCGAAGTGGGAATTAGTTTAGAACTCGTCAGCAATTCTTCATCCATATTAGAGAATAAAAGTACTGACGGAAGTTCTCTAAGAGAAAAGCAGGCTCCTGGTTGGATTTAACCTCACAATTCAACATGAGTTATACGTGTTTACATAATTCCACATAATTTGTAACGTAATTTATACAGTGGTTATTTCATATTATTGATAATAATTGGGAAAATTTCAGTATACGGATACTTCACTGACAATTATCTTGAAATAGGCTACTAAAAAGAGCAGATTTGTATGTGTTTGTCGAATGCTCATCATCTTGCTTACGAAAAGACATATTTCAGTGCCAATAATTTATTTGGGAAAATTTCAGCATACGGATACCTCGCTAACAATTATTTTAAAGTAAAAATAAAGCAATTCGTCTGTGTATGTGGAATACGCATCGTCATGCATACGGAAAGGAGTTTTTATTGCCAATTTATTTTGTGTGCACAAGGTTGGAATTTTGGAGTAAGAGGGAAAGGAAAGTATCCTTCTTCTGAAATGTATCCATTTATTTTGTGTTCACAAGGTTGGAATTTTGGAGTAAGAGGGAAAGGAAGGTATCCGTGTAATTTCTCTTAATTCAAGCGTAAATAGCATAATTGTCCAAAACGTCATGTAGGTCCTAATAGTTTCAAACGGCAAATCTATAGCTAATAAGTCATAATCTCGCATTCTACGAAATGGTCATTTAGTTTTAGTATATTATTACCGGCATAGAATAACTACTTTATTATTATGTTAATAAAATTGGACAGTTAGGCCTAAATAATATTTTGTCCTCAAGTAAAGTCCCGATCTTCCAAAGCAGAAACATATATAAAACATTAATCTATTTTGAGAAAAAAAAACATTTTTATTATTCATCTACAAACTTACTCTTTCTACAATAACACCAATTCTGTCATTTCCGCAGTGATTTGCGTGTTCAAGATACATCATTTCATCTTCAATTCCATCAAGTACGTCAAATCGTGCCGCCATTTAGGTTTTCTCGACTTGACCATGTTCAATTCAAGATAATCGGTCCCACACCCGTGATCAAATTTGATCATCATCAACTCGCTTGTTTAACTTTGATCGAGATTGATACTCCGCAAATTGGCGTTGATGATGGTCAAATGCCGACTTAACCATGGTCAAATTTTAATCGAGAATGGTGCACACGGGCATTAGTGATTTATGACGGCGCTTACTCCGTCGGAATCCGGCCACTTAGTCACTCATAACGAGTGCACCTCTGCACATGTACGGACATTGTGCCACTGTCATACATCTATGACGCACTGCATGAGGGTAGGCCACTAGAGGGAACCCAAAAGGTGGAACTTAAACTGAGAGGATTCAATCCGACATCGGGATGGGAATCCGGTGTGACTTAGTGGATAGAGCGTCAGTACGTAGAGCTGAAAAGTAAATCCATGGCGCTACAGCCCTGAAGGGCCAAGTTCGACCAGCCGGCTGCTGGCTTCACCCCCCACATGCCGAAGCAGAGGTGGACGATCATCCAACCAGAATGGAGGTATCGTGTGGTTAGCACGATGATCCCCCCAGCCGTTATAGCTGGTTTGCTGAACTGGATTTTCGCTACTTATCGTAGCTCCCCAAGTGCATCACGATGCTGGGTGGGCACCAGTCCCATACACTGGCCGAAATTTCATGAGAAAATTCCTTCTCCCATGAGGACTCGAACCAGCCCGCATTCCATAACGCGAGTCCTAGGCAGGATGTCTTAGACCGCGACGCCACGGCGCGGGACTAGAGCTGAAAACCCGGGTTCAAATCCCGATGCCGGAGAGAATTTTTCTCTGTTCCACTAATCTTTAATCAAATGACAAAGAATCTAACCCTATTAAAATAATCCATGTACTATCACAAAAGTTAAAATTTGTCGTTCCTTATACAGACCCAGAAACTAAATTTGGGCCACCTGAATTATCCGAATTCCAGTTATAACATACTGCGCATGCTCAGTGATTACTTGAAAATTTCAGGTGACCCAAATTTTGTTTCTGGGTCTGTACTAAATATTTTAAATTAATGGCTAAATGGCTAACACAGCTCTCAGACACAGCGGTAAACTCTGCTACAAGTTTTCCAACATTTGTTACGTCTTTTCTTCCGGCGCTATCTTCATAAAGCGCTACACGTTGCTCACGACTTGTCGCGACTGCGAATGCAATACCCGACCTTTCAGTTTGCTTCTAACAGGCAGCATTTTCACAAACAGAAAATAGCAGTGAATCTAGACAATAAATACTGCATACTAAACAATACAAAGCAGAAGCACTACAACTATTTAAATAGCTAAATGAAATGTACGTAACAAACACAATAAATTGCAATATACAAGACAGTGGTGGTGTAGTACATCCTCAGCGCGACTGTACGCCCACACTAACGCTCCCGAGATGTGACCGCTAACGGAGCCAGAGGAAGACTAAAATGCACACCCCTTCGAACAAACAGTGAACTCGTCCAAACCACTGCGTCGCCAGGCCAGAGCTGTCACCATAAAGTAACTGGCCTGTAATACAGGGTGATTCACGAGGATTTACCATAAGACTAAAGACTAAGACGAAACACAGTTCTTTTCGCGGACGACCAAGTATTAGTTGCAAATTCCGAAAACTATTTCGTTTATATGACGTCATTCCATTTTCGACCACTGAAGTGTAATGAAATTTTGAATTCCAACCAATCACAGTCACACTTTGCGATAATTTCTGCAGCTAGATTTATCGCTATCAATTTACCGCATGGTCGTTCTTTTGTTTAGTCGTTGTCGCCAACTGTTTCCCCGTAAATTGATGATCACGAATACATTAAGCTGCAACTACACGGTTAAACTTTTCTTTCAACTTTAAAACAATGAATGCAAGATTGATATTTAATATTAATTAATATATTTACGCAGTGAAGACCACGTTCAAAACGGCGCACGATGTAGACACAAAATCTTTATGCATCTTAATTGAACGTACCTTTTAAACTTGATTCTTTCAATATTCTTCCCAGATTGCACGCATACGCGATTGGAATATTGAACTGTGTACAGTAGATGCAGCTTTAGTTCCGTTACACACTACAGCGAGAATGCGTTTGTCGAGCTATATAAAATGCTTTCGTGTAGCACTGATTGTAACGGTCGAAATAAGGCACAGCTGACACTAGTCCTGCTTCCACAGGTAACATAACCTATAAAATTGTAGCCTATAACATTTGTATTGCAATTAAACAATTAATAGACGTTCAAATTTATGTAACATAATCGCATATCAAACTCATAGACCTTGCATAGTAATAATGTCTTTGATCAAACTGCCTTTCGTAAGGCGTAATAAAATTCGTGTTTTAATTAGGCCTATCTATACAGAGATGGCTTCACTGTGTAGCAACATGTCTCGCTGTGAATACATAAGCATTGGTATATAGCTGTCCCCACTGTTACTGTTAAATTAAATTATGATTTCAGCAGATAATGAAAATGTATTTGTTATAATAATAAGAGAAAAGTGCAGTACATGTAATTAACAATGTTAAACCTGTATTTCGCTTTTCGCAATTGGCATTACTGAATAATAACATCGAAATTCTTTATTGCAGTAATCGATATTCATCTACGAGTATTTCAACTTCACAATGTCTGGATAGGTTAAGTATTCGTTAATATACAATTATTAACATTTTTTTATCGAATTTTAGGGATGTATTATTTAAATTTTCATTTTATTCACGAAATAGTCCTAATAAATGTCACTCGAGGTCTGAGATTTCCCAGATAAATCGTTGATTTATCGGCAGATCTCAGACCTCTCGTGACATTACTTCAGACAATTTACAGATGGGTATATTTAAACTAAATAAAATCATAGAAGAATATGGCATGAAGATTTCACCAGAAAAACTCAAAATAATGTGGCAAAAATGACAAAGAATCTAACCCTATTAAAATAATAATCCATGTACTATCAGCAAAGTTAAAATCTCTCGTTCCTGTGGCCCACCTTATACAGACCCAGAAACTAAATTTGGGCCACCTGAATTTTCCGAGATCCAGGTATAACATACTACGCATCCTCAGTGATTACTTGAAAAATTCAGGTGGCCCAGATTTTGTTTCTTGGTCTGTATTAATATTTTAAATTAATGGCTTGTGGTTTGGCGGATCACTGGCACTGCTCTTTCTTCGTAACTAGTGTGTGAGAACATGGACGCTAATAGCACGATCTAGTATACACAGTCACGAAGCTTGAGTTGTGAGGATGCTAGGAACAATAGACTGTGCCGGTACTGTTTCACATTGTATGAAATGAGGCGATAGTAGCGATCCTAGTGGTTAGCAACTATCTATCGATGCATATTCCCTAAGTATTGAGCTTCGTGACTGTATATACATGACTGTGCTAATAGCCAAGCTTCCGATTCCCGGACGCGAAATAATTTGCTCACTCAATATTAACCACTTTCCTTATTAACCCGAGTTAACTCGGGTTGCTAACTTGTGTCAAAATTTATTAACCCGAGTTAACTCGTTTGAGTCCCATTTTCGCTGCTAAGGATTATATCTCTAATATATACGTTTCCATTCTTTCATTAACCTTTTCCTCACTAGATGGCTACAGAAGTTAGTGATATTGCTATATCTGCTGGTGTTTTTTGTACTCCTTCCTTGCGAGTGGAATTCTATGCTCATATAGCATTCACACAGAGTAGTGAGTAGATGCTAGTTAGTTTTGGCGGTTTCTGTTTGTGTTTAGTGTGTTTGTGCTGTTTTGTGTAAAGATGGCTCAAGTTAGTGATTCCGAAACTTTTGATCAGGAATATATTCCTGTAGAAGATTAGGAAATGAAACATCGGTATCAGAAGACGAAGTTATAGACCAACAAACAAATTCAGATCAGTTGATGTCGCGTCTTTTCGACAGTGGTTTGAATAGAAGACATCTGGCACCATTTCTTCTGCACCTCCGAGGTCCCCACTCCCTGAAATTTTAACATTGTTTCTGATAACGATAATTCTCAATTTTTTTAATTATTCTTTAATAATGACCTGATCAACATTATATTCGAGGAGACAATTCGGCATTGTAATAATGCTGAAAATAATTCGTGGCGGCCTACTGAAGACTCTGAAATACGTGTATTTTTGGGCATAGTGATACTGCAGAACATTATTCAACCTGACGAACAGATGTACTGGTACAAATATTCATGACTGCTACACCATTCTTCCCAAAACACTCTCATATAGGAGAGCAGATACTACTGTCCGGAATGCAATGTGCCACTGTGCGTAATACCCTGCTTTCGAGTCTATCACACGACAAGCAACATTTAACGCCTTGATAACAGCACTGGTATTGTACCTCATAAATTAATCCACACAAAAGAATCATAAGTTGGTAAATAGTTCAGGAGAAAATCAAAGTGGGACAACTACCAGAGCTGGAATCAAGGTGCACGAGATAACACGGGATAATAATTCAGGTATTAATGTATATCTATTTCATAGTGATTTTTTAGGTATGTAAGAAAATTAGTGGTGTTCAGTGATTCTGCGATATTAAACGACCTCTTTACGAAAATAAAAAAATATGACACTTTTTTTTCACAAAACTGGTAAAATATATAGTAAGGGAAGAGGTTAAAGCTATAAGAATGTTGCACAAAATTTTACTCCTTCAGGACTCTTCTGTGTCAAATTTCATTCTATTACTTTTCCATTAATCACAATCATTCATACCATTGATACGAAAAGAAATAAATATAGAAACTACTGCACTCTTCAATAAAAATAACAAATTCGAGGAAATTTTGCGTCACTTACGCAAAATCTGCCGCTGAGTAGGACTCTCACATTTTACTGATCATTTTTCGTCCACGTCAGAGTAAGATATTTTGCCCATTAAATCCAGGCGTTTGAGAGGGGCAGGTCATGTAGCACGTATGGGTGAACCCAGAAATGCATATAGAGTGTTATTTGGGAGGCCAGAGGGAAAAATACCTTTGGGGAGGCCGAGACGCAGATGGGAGGATAATATAAAATCGATTTGAGGGAGGTGTGATATGATTGCAGAGACTGGATTAATCTTGCTCAGGATAGGACCGATTGCCGGCTTATGTGAGGGCGGAAATCAACCTCCGGGTTCTGTAAAGGTCATAAGTAATTATTATTATTGTTGTTATTATTATTATTATTATTATTATTATTATTATTATTGTATCATATCTGCTCCAATCGAGTGAATATTGCGTCGTTCAAGTACGAATAATATAAATTATTTCATATGCTGAGTGTTATAGAAAATAAGTACCATGGCAGTAATGGCCTACTTAAATATTTAGGCTAATTAGACGTGACATGACGTGACTAGACATTTAGTTGCTTAGGCGTTACGATAAATAATAAACCAAGATTAATCCTATCGTGGATACATCAGAAATAGGTCTGTAACTTCAGCTCTGAGCCTGTCACCAAATTACAGAAAACATTCGGAATTGGACATGTTAATATCGATAATGGAATACTGTTGGAGTGAAAACGAAAAAGGTAACCGCAGGAATAGGTAAAAAAAAAAAAAACTTTCTTATCACTAATAGATGTACAATGTTCTGGGTACCAAAATTTAGTCAGTTTAAATATATTCAAGTATTGAGGTTATGTCCTATTTCTCGAATGTGAGATATCGATTTTGTAACGCTATCAAAATGTACAACGGATGTTTTTGTGTTGCACGTACTTGAGAGATAGTCCTATCCTTTTGGGAAGATCAGCTGTCTCAAGAAGACTGTGAACGAGATATCTATTCTGTAAGATACAGACGCATGCGTAGTTGTTTGTATGTACAGCTGAAGTATTGTGTTTATGTTAATAATCTGCTAAGCATATATTGTAATTCTAAATAAAAATTTAGTTTAATATTTCACCCTTAGTGAAACAGAAAAACATTGAACTTTGATTAACCATTTTTGCTATTTTTTTCAAGGCACATATATATGTTTTACCTCGTGTTATGTGTGTTATTCTTAAAATCGCAGGTCTACTATGTTGAACACTGGCTGCAGAAAATATTGTAAAAATGTAATGTAAATTTATTCAGTAGTTTCAGAGAAAAATGCACTAAAGCTTAAAATATGTTAACTTACGGAAAACTCCATTTAAAAAAAAGAAGGCTAGGATGAATTACATGCGCCGCCTAATTTAAAAAGGCCATTGAAAGAAAATAAGGAAATAAATAATTTCAGAGTTACATATCAGTACCGACATAGTCTAAACTTTTTCTATCAGTAACTTAGTATATGACTATTAGTTTCATTGAACGTGTTAATTATTGTGTGTGAAAAAATAACTTCAAGGTAATTTAAACTTAAATCCTGTTGTGTTATTCTTTACTTCTGTAATTATCTTTTATTCCTAAGGGAAACTGCTTTGTAATTTCTATCTCAAAAACTATTTTATTCTTAAGGAAAACTACTTTGTAATTTCTACCTCAAAAACAATTTTTTTCTTAAGGAAAACTACTTTGTAATTTCTACCTCAAAAACTATTTTATTCCTAAGGAAAACTACTTTGCAATTTTTCTACCTCAAAAACTATTTTATTCTAAAGAAAAACTACTTTGTAAATTCTACCTCAAGAACTATCTTATTCCTAAAGAAAACTACTTTGTAATTTCTACCTCAAGAACTATCTTATCCCTAAGATTAACTACTTTGTAATTCCTTCCTCAAAAACTATTTTATTCCTAAGGACAACTACTCTGTAATTTCTACCTCAAGAACTATCTTATTCCTAAGGACAACTACTTTGTAATTTCTACCTCAAAAACTATTTTGTTCCTAAGCACAATTACTTTGTAATTTCTACCACAAAAACTATTTTATTCCTAAGGAAAACTACTTTGTAATTTCTACCCCAAAAACTATTTTATTCCTAAGGACAACTACTTTATAATTTCTTCTTCAAAAACTATTTTATTCCTAAGGATACCTACTTTGTAATTTCTACCTCAAGAACTATCTTATTCCTAAGGACAACTACTTTGTAATTTCTACCTCAAGAACTATCTTATCCCTAAGGATAACTACTTTGTAATTTCTTCCTCAAAAACTATTTTATTCCTAAGGACAACTACTTTGTAATTTCTACCTCAAAATCTATTTTATTCTTAAGGAAAACTACTTTGTAATTTCTACCTCAAAAACTATTTTATTCCTAAGGAAAACTACTTTGTAATTTCTACCTCAAAATCTATTTTATTCTTAAGGAAAACTAATTTCTGATTTCTACCTCAAAATCTATTTTATTCTTAAGGAAAACTACTTTTGTAATTTCTACCTCAAAAACTATTTTATTCCTAAGGAAAACTAATTTGTAATTTCTACCTCAAAATCTATTTTATTCTTAAGCAAAACTACTTTGTAATTTCTACCTCAAAATCTATTTTATCCCTAAGGAAAACTAATTTGTAATTTCTACCTCAAAATCTATTTTATTCTTAAGGAAAATTAATTTGTAATTTCTACCTCAAAATCTATTTTGTTCTTAAGGAAAACTACTTTGTAATTTCTACTTCAAAAACTATTTTATTCCTAAGGAAAAGTACTTTGTAATTTCTACCTCAAAAACTATTTTATTCCTAAGGACAACTACTTTGTAATTTCTACCTCAAAATCTATTTTATTCTTAAGGAAAACTAATTTGTAATTCCTACCTCAAAATCTATTTTATTCTTAAGGAAAACTACTTTGTAATTTCTACCTCAAAATATATTTTATTCTTAAGGAAAACTACTTTGTAATTTCTACCTCAAAATCTATTTTATTCTTAAGGAAAACTACTTTGTAATTTCTACCTCAAAATCTATTTTATTCTTAAGGAAAACTACTTTGTAATTTCTACCTAAAATCTATTTTATTCTTAAGGAAAACTACTTTGTAATTTCTACCTCAAAATCTATTTTATTCCGAAGGAAAACTACTTTGTAATTTCTACCTCAAAATCTATTTTATTCATAAGGAAAACTACTTTGTAATTTCTACCTCAAAATCTATTTTATTCTTAAGGAAAACTACTTTGTAATTTCTACCTCAAAATCTATTTTATTCTTAAGGAAAACTACTTTGTAATTTCTACCTCAAAATCTATTTTATTCTTAAGGAAAACTACTTTGTAATTTCTACCTCAAAAACTATTTTATTCTTAAGGAAAACTACTTTGTAATTTCTACCTCAAAATCTATTTTAGTCTTAAGGAAAACTACTTTGTAATTTCTACCTCAAAAACTATTTTATTCTAATGTTGTTTGCTAGAAAACTATGCATCAGCCATTTTATTGAAAATTTCCGAGCATTTGCTTGCGAATTAATTTTGTGTATCACGTGAGAAGATGTTTGCTGCGTGAAGTTGGACTCTGAAGCGTACGCCATCTTGGAAAAAAAAAGTAGTAAAATATTGCATGTATGATAACGTATAATTGTGAAGCAATCAGCAAGCTTTTATTAGGAGTGGAGGTATTTGCACGCTATTCAACTGGGTTGGGACATGCGTTCTGGACGATTATCGTGATAATGGGGGCGATTAGAGAAGCGGAGAGTTGAATCGCCTTTGGAAATAGCAGTGTTGTAGTGCAGCTCCTTCTGGCGCATCTCTATCACAAATCCCGTACATGAGGTTCTATTCATTTCTGGTCTGTGTCCCTCGCTGAAACTACCGCCATGTTCTACCCAAGTATCGGAATTTAAGTGAAGTAGCAGATAAAGATGAAATTCTCTAGCATTACTAGGCCTACCTAAAAGTCTGAGTTTGGAGTAAGTCAGGGATGTATAAGAAATAGCGCGCGAACAACATTCGATCCTTTCGCCTGCTACCTGGCTGCAGTAGCCTATATAGGCTGTACAAATACGAGCGATAAAAAGACAAGGCGAACAAAATTAATAATATAAAATCGAGATATAATATTATTTATTAATAATGGTTCACAAAAGGTATATAAACTTAATAAATTACAATTAACATATAGAGGAATAGCCATTATACACAATAAATATACATTTAATACTTCATTTTCCATCATATATCTATTTCAATTTAGTCCACACCTGTGGAGTAACGGCTAGCGCGTCTGGCCGCGAAACCAGGTGGCCCGGGTTCGATTCCCGGTCGGGGCAAGTTACCTGGTTGAGGTTTTTTCCGGGGTTTTTCCTCAACCCAATATGAGCAAATGCTGGGTAACTTTCGGTGCTGGACCCCGGACTTATTTCACCAGCATTATCACCTTCATCTCATTCAGACGCTAAATAACCTAAGCTGTTTCACTAGGACTGATCGACTGGACACCGCAACTTGTACACATACACTGCTCTCTACAAACATGTATATCAGGACCGACCATGTCCGTTACACATTACACTATCTGCATTGCTTTAGTGCAGTTTCCTGTCCCCACCCCTCAGACAGCGCACTGAACGGAATACTGTAGGTAGACAACGTAAACAACGTCATATGAATACAGTATGTGTAAGATGTGTAGGTAAATACACGTAAATACACATAAATAAGATGTACAGAGGAATAAAATTATTTCATTTCCACACAAGTATTTTTGGTTGTAACTTTCGACTCGGTCATTTCCGGACCAGGGTTCCTTATTTTAAATTGATACATGTGCCCTTCCCCATCATCCCTGAAAGTTTGTAATACTAGCCCGGACACACCCTGTATACATATTATTTTTGAACATTTTTTAACTCTACAATAAACAACTGTACATCAATCGTTCCTGTTGCTCTATTTATCTAATATTTATGTTTAATTTTTACGTCTTCTTTTACATAATAACTTATTATTTCAAATAGTAAATTACGCATTGGGATTAGCAGATGTCGACATACTGTAAAGTCATCAAACTGAAATAGCTGAATCGATGTATTCAATGTGTAGGGTAATCTTCACTCTTACAATATTTTCTTGTCAGCAGAATCGTTTGCGTAACAATTAATTCTTCCCACTCTTCCAAAGCATTAGAACATATTGTGCACAGACAACTTACGAACTATCTCGACGAACACAAACTCCTTGGTGACTATCAATCGGGTTTTAGGCCTGGATACAGCACAACTACAGCCCTAGTTAAAGTGACCGAGGACATCCGTGAAGCTATGGATAGGGGTGAAGTAACGGCACTAACTCTTCTCGATTTCAGCAATGCCTTTAGTTCTGTTGATATCGACCTGCTTCTTGCAAAGATGAAGACTTTGCACCTGTCAGACAATACCTTGAGCTGGATGGACTCCTATCTACGTGACCGCCAACAGTGTATTTCACTTGGTAATCAGTTCTCCCAATGGCGATGCACAAAGGCGGGAGTGCCGCAGGGCTCCGTATTAGGACCACTAATCTTCTCTATCTACAATAATGACGTATCAAAGAACTTACAGTATTGCCGATATCACTTCTATGCCGACGACCTACAACTTTACATACATTCCTGACCCAATACGATCAATGAATCGATTGACAAGTTAAATTGTGACCTAGCCACTGTCTCCACTTGGGCGGCCAATTTCGGACTCGCACTTAATCCAAGTAAGACTCGAGCTATAATTATTGGCCATAAGCGTTTAGATAATTCCCTTAATAACAGTAATCTTTCAGTTGTTACCCTTAACAACACGCTAATTCCTTATTCATCTGTCGTAAAAAATCTTGGCTTATTTTTCGATAATAATCTAAATTGGAATTTTCAAGTCAAAGAAACGATAAAAAAATCAGTTCCTCCAATCACTGTTTCAGTCACTTAAGAAACTTCTTGCCCAAGCAACTAAAACTTACCCTAGTAATGCTGCATTTCGATTATTGTGATGTTTTGTTAAGTGACCTAAGTTCTGAACTTTCAGTCAAGTTACAGCGAGTTCAGAATATGTGCGTCAGATACCTATGCAACATCCGACGATACGATCACATATCACCATCCTTCGCAAGTCTTTCGTGGCTCCGACTTAAAGAACGTAGAACTTTACACTCCTTGTCATTACTCTTTCGAATTCTGCACATTTCAACACCAAATTACCATTCATCTCGTTTCTTTTCTCTATACTCTGACCACGACGTAAATACCAGATCATTTATCTGTGGCGCGTTAAGTATACCTCTTCATAGAACATCTCGTTATTCATCATCTTTTACAGTATCCACCTCGCGACAATAGAATTCCTTGTCACAAAATATTAGGGGCTGCAAAACAATAAACACTTTTAAAAACAGCTTAAAAGATAACCTTCTTAGCATTTCACTCCAATATACTGACTTAAACTATCACTGTCTACATTGTTACTCCTTCCTCTAGACATCATCCTGATAGTGCTGTATTTTCAAAATTTCTCATAATAATCTCTTTCTGTTATCTAACATTATTTGAAATATATTAACACTCTATGTATTATAGCTTAATTCTGCTACATAGTTTGTATTTCAGTGTTTAATTAATAGTTCATAGTATTTTGTTGTTTAATTCGTAAATAACTCTTGTATACATGTAACTCTCAACTAAATCAAATTGTTGAATTCTTTGTAAGTTCATACATATGTATGTATACTTTTTGCTGGTTGAGTGGAAGAGATGGCCTTACGGCCTTAACTCTGCCAGCTAAAATAAATCATTATTATTATTATTATTATTATTATTATTATTATTATTAATATTATATATAAAGACTTCTGCATACATGTTTAAACACACTTCATAAGTTAATTACGTAATCAACCTCAATTCATTTTCGTCATTGTATCGCTTGCACTCATTTTCTAGTCATTGCTATTATGATTTCTAATAAATTTATTATAAGTGCATTCTTATTGAATTTAAAATATAGTAGTTTACCAATTTATAAAGTCATTTTGAACATTTACCAAATAATGCAGCTATTGGAATACATTAATAACTTCATTAGTTCCGTATTTTTAATTTTTTATTAGAAAACATTGATGTAATTCTATCTTATTTTCAAAACCTCTCTTCTTATCGTATTAAGTTAATTATTAGCTTTTCTAATTTTAAGAAAGTTTAATCTTTGTTGATGCCTACCTTTTAGTAGGTAGTTTCGTTCAGTAATACCTCTTTATACGTTGTACATATTTTAAATAAATGCAATACAGTTATTTCACGCAGATGATGTTACATACAGTATGTACGATTTTAAATGTATTCCTTGTACAGTCTTAGAAAGAAGTTTTGTCACACAGATACCTTATAAGTCCCAGAAATAATGTAGGGCGCATGATCAGAGGACGAACGACCTAGTTCACAAGAGAAGGACTAGTAATAAAATTAGTTTTGTTTCATTGTACGTTGTACAGTCATTAAGTTCTGAGACTGGGCGCATAGTGGCGGTGTGGTGCACTAGAGCGGATAGGTGGCGCCGTTGTATGATATCTTGTCAGTTAGTCTCTCGTCCCAACAAGAGACAGTTGTGTACAGTAGTGGCAAAAAATAAACCGCACCGACGGAATAATCGAAGTCCCCGAAATGGCCACTGCGCATGCCACGCCCGCATTCACAAGATAACGAGTAATCTATTGAAATTGTTGTAGTTTCGACTGCTGACGTAGCCCTTTTCGAAAACCATTAAAAAATAAGCTGGTAAAATTAATGTTCTGGGAATAATAAGTTAAGTAGTATAATATCGCTGCAATCGAAGAGTATTGGGAATAAATTTGAATAAAGAACAAAAAAAAAGTTTCCTTTCCAGACAGGATTCGAACCACGAATGTCTTAGTTACCAGTCTATCGTGTTGTCACTGTGAACAAGGCTCTGAAATCAGCTACAAGGGTCGGTCCGGTTTTTTTTGCCACTACTGTAGATACAGTGTAAGCAGAACTACAGTCTTTTTGTGACGGTGATTTGAATGCGCGTCGGAACTCGAGTATGTCACAGTTTGAGCAACGGGCAGAAATTAGGCAAAACCGCTATAACTGATCATAACTGGAGACGAAACAGGGTGTTTCCTTTACGATCCGCAAATGAAGCGACAATCCGCCACCTGGAAAAACGCTATTATCACCACGACAGAAAAATCCGCGACAAGACGGGTCAAAAGACAAAGTGATGCTTGAACTGTTTTTTTTTATTCAAATGGAATTGTTCACATGAATTCATCCCACAAGGTGCAACTGTAAACAAGACCCGCTACAAGGAGATCTTTGGCCGTTTACGGGATTCAGTTCGTCGTAAGCGTCCTGACCTTTGGCGTAGAAAGAATTGGCTGTTGCTAAACGACAACGCCCCTGCACATCGCTCTGTTCTTGTCCAAGAGGAAATTGCAAAGCAACAGGTCGCCTCCATACTCGCCTGATCTCGCACCATGCGATTTTTTTCTCTTTTCCCCCATGAAAGCAATCCTATTTGGGCGTAGATTTCATTCGGTTGAAGAGGTCATGACTGCCACAAGAGAAGCCATACGGGACCTCCTGCCAGCAACTTTCAGCGGTGTTTCCAGCAGCTATAACAACGAGCATATTCCGAATCTCAGCGCTGAGCAATCTGATGGCATCACGGTGTTCCGAATTTCACCGATGGCATGACTGATGTTCAACCGGTGTCGCACTGGTGCCAGCAGCTTGCAGAGGTGGTGGCAGTCTCCATCAGCCGCCATCAATGAATCTGATTGGTTCTTGTATAGGGCGGGAATTAGCAGACGAATGACATCGTGCACTGTTGTGTCATGGCGGTGTGTTCTGCTTTAGTTCTGCTGTATTGTTTGTAATGAGCACAACGTAAAAACAATATATTAATGGCTTATCAGCGAACATGTCAACGGACCAGTTATTACTACCGGTTCAAGAAATAAATTGTTTATGCTCTCTTTTCTTTGAACGAGATGGCAGTACGGAAATTTCGCAAAATTTTGCTAGCGTAGCACAGACAACAACTTACACAGTCGCCATGACAGCCATCGATCCTTCCAGCAGTTTTGTTCCTTAGTTCGCTGCAACGTGACGTCATTGATGCCACCGGACCGGTGAGATTCGGAATACGCTGATAGCAACAGGTCGCCGTTTTGCCACACCTTCCGTACTCGCCTGATTTCGCACCATGCGATTTTTTTTTCTCTTTCCCCAAATGAAAGCAATCCTACGAAGGCGTAGATTTCCTTCGGCTGAAGAGGTCATGACTGCCACAAGAGAAGCCGTACGGGATCTTCCTGCCAACATCTCTCAGAGGGATCTCAGCTTCCAGCATCTATACCAACGTTGGCAGACGTGCATAGCGGCCAACGACGACTATTTTGAAGGAGGGTGTGGAACTGTTTAAGTGTACGCCGTGTTACGCGGCATCTTGTGAGACTTCCAGATTCTTGTGGATGCCTACTCTCTAGGCGTCAGTGTCAGAACTTTAATGATTGTACCACGTACGTCTGATCATGCGCACTGCCTCCTTTCTGGGACTAAAGTATCTGTGCGGCAAAACTTTTTTCTAAGACTGTATTTGTGTCCAGTTCTTTAACTAGCCAGACATAAGAATCCAGCACAGTTGGCTACCCTTTCAATCTCGGACGATACAACTAGCCCTAAGTATTGGTAGTTGAAGATCCGAATTTATTTTTCTGAATTTTGATGTCGTGATATGTAATATAAAAAGAAACAATATTTCTTTTTAAATTATTTTATACAGCAAATAAAGAAGCCGCAATATACTTAAGAGTCTACACGCAGACATGGGCATTGGTGCCTGCACTTCTATTATTATAGAGTGACGGTAATTAATCGATTATGTCATTACAGCAAGAGGATCCAGACACATTTTACATTTTCTCAATATACAGTAGTCTTCATTGACTGCGTTCTAATTTCACACATTTTCGGTTATTTATCGAACATTTGACAGTTCCAATGTTAGTATTTTTCTTATTATATTATTGCTATTATTGTGATTGTATTATTATTATTACAGTACATCAGTTATTCACAGATTAAAAAAAAGCATATGATTCGGTTAAGAGAGAAGTTTTATATAATATTCTTATTCAATTTTGTATTCCCAAGAAACTATTTCAATTATTGTGATGTACCGAAGTACATCCTTCATCATATAGTTCAATTAATTAAAATATGTCTCAGGGAAACTTACAGTAGAGTCCGTATAGGCCAGTTTCTCTCAGATGCTTTTCCAATTCACTGCGGGCTACAGCAAGGAGATGCACTATCACCTTTACTTTCTAACTTTGCTCTAGAATATGCCATTAGGAAAGTCTAGGATAACAGAGTGGGCTACATCAGCTCCTTGTTTATGTGGATGACATAAATATGTTGGGAGAAAATCCACAAACGATTAGGGAAAACACGGAAATTTTACCTGAAGCAAGTAAAGCGATAGATAGGTTTGAAAGTAAATCCCGAAAAGACAAAGTATATGATTATGTCTCGTGACCAGAATATTGTACATTTTTAGACAAAAAAAATTGACCGGGCTCCAGATTCTATGTCCGATTCGGAAGACTTTCGGGTGCATTCGCCAGAGCATGATATACACGCGGACGAATTTCTTCTGTCGTAAATGTTTCCAACACTCCACTGCCGCCATTATATGATGATTACATAACATGCTTCTTAAAGAGTCATCGTCTCTTTCGCACAGTGTGGTCGGTAGCATTGTGGTCTTGTATCCGAAAGGTTTCCAGTTCGAATCTCAGTCTATACTTTGTTTTTTTCATTCCCATTTTTTACTTCTTGTATACTAATAATAACCAGCATTGTGAAATATTTAACAGAAAGGTAATATTTACAAAGCACAAGTTAGATACATAATAGTAATCCTTTCCCTTGTATCTTGTATTTAAAGAGACTAAACGAAATCTTCTCGGATAGAAATAAACAAAAATAAACCTTAAGTAAAAGAAATCCTTCTCGGATAGGAATAAACAAAGATCATCTTTTTCCTTGTATTAAACAAAATAAAGAAATACATCTCAGAGACCAATAAACAAAAACAAAAATAGACAAAAAATTCAATACCGGGTACGTAATCCCTCCGCATCTATAACCGCCTGCATCCTACGGGGTACACGACCTTGAATCGCCTACACAAGAAGCTAGACTGTTACCATGGAGCTATTACAAAGCAGATATGTAACGGCACTATTTATGAGTGTAGCCAATATCTGGAACACATTGGTGTTGTCTTTAACATTATTCATATCATTTTTGCAATACTATTAATATTATGATGATGATAATTACTGTTATTATTATTATTATTATTATTATTATTATTACAGCTACTACTACTACTACTACTACTACTACTACTACTACTACTAATACAAATTATAGTAACTGATCAATACTCCTTATGGAGAAGGGAGAAGACCCAAGAATTGTGCATCTATTTTTATTCAAGGGTAATTAGGAAGAAGTCTCCGATATTACTGAATGTTTTTGTTTAATTTTTGAACTAATCTAAACTCCTATGCACGTTAATAAATGTGTCATTTATTTCTAGCTAGAGATAAAATAAAACGAAACAAATACATATACTTATACGAAGGCGGATACGAACCCGGGTTTTCTGCGTGTGAAGTCAGAGTTTTACCACAGAGCTATGACACATATACAGTTCAAATCGTTGTTTCCCGATATAAAAGTATGTTCTTGGATCTCGCAGGTTTCGTCCCTACTACTCTGATTTTAGTCTTGTGTATCAGGCGCACAGCCGAACGGAACTTAGACAAATTTACGCTTCAAGAGTCCGGTCATTTTTTTGTCTAAGAGTGTACGAAATGTAAATATAAAAATTCGCAGTTTATCCTATGAAGAGGTGGACAAATTCAAATACGTTACAGCAGTAGTAACACACATAAATGACACTCAGAAGAAAATTAAACGCAAAATAAATATGGGAAATGCGTGTTATTATTCGGTTGAGAACCTTTTACCATCCTGTCTGCTCTCAAAAAATCTGAAATTAGAATTTATAAAACAATTATATTACCGGTTGCTCTGTATGGTTGTGAAACTTGGACTCTCACTTTTAGAGAGGAACAGAGGTTAAGGTTGTTTGAGAATAAGGTGGTTAGGAAAATATTTGGGGCTAAGAGGGATGATGTTACAGGAGAATGGAGAAAGTTACACAACGCAGAACTGCATGCATTTTATTCTTCAACTGACATAATTAGGAACATTAAATCCAGACGTTTGAGACGGCAGAGCATGTAGCACGTATGGGCGAATCCAGAAATGCATATAGAGTGTTAGTTGGGAGGCCGAGACGTAGGTGGGAAGATATTAAAATGCAGGATTTGAGGGAGGTGGGATATGAGTGTAGAGACTGGATTAATCTTGCTCAGGATAGGGACCGATGGCGGGCTTAGGCGAAGGCGGCAATGAATCTCCGGGTTCCTTGAAAGCCAGTAAGTAAGTATAGAATTTTTGCTTCTTATGATCTGCTTCAGTGGCTGAAAAATGACGATAAATGTAATCAAGTTAGAACTGTACGATGAAAATGGCATTACACCCGACTTCTAAGGGAATTGGTTTATCTACTCATGACAAAGGAAAAGGCAGTAGCCTATTCATTTCTCCGTGACATTATACGCCCTCACACCGTGAAGCATTTCGAATATTTAAGTGGGGTATATGGCGTCATTCATTTTATGTTTCTGAGTTTGGGTACAAAAATTTATTTTTTTAAGGCAAGAAGTAAAAAATAATAATGTTGTAGCTTTGTAAGCATAGAAAGGCAAACAGTTCAAATTCTCCCTCAAACTGGAATTAACAAGCATCAGAACGTTTCCACGAATACGCAGTGAATCAATGCAGACTGCATTGTGAAGCAACATAAATTAAAACTTTTCCATTCCAATATTAACTATTTTTTTTAGATACAATTTCTCATTTATATTTGAACATCCTTCGTACTTCAACATTTCTGCTTGCCATTAAAATGAAGTAAGGAACTGGAAATTGTATTACTAACTGTTTATGCTTTGTAATTTTTTTAAATTGGTAATTTTACGACGCTTTATCAAGAGCTATAGTTATGAGTGAAATTAAGGTGACTATTTCGTTTATATGACGTCTTTCTATTTTCGACCAATGAAGTGTAATGAAATTTTGAATTCCAACCAATCACAGTTAGACTTTCCGATAATTTTTGCAGCTAGATTTAACGCTATCAATTTATCGCATGGTCGTTCTTTTGTTTAGTCGTCGCCAACTGTTTCCCCGTAAATTGATGATCATGAATACATTAAGACGCAACTACACGGTTAAACTTTTCTTTCAACATAAAGCAATGAATGCAAGATTGATATTTAATATTAATTAATATATTTACGCAATGAAGATGACGTTCAAAACAGCGCACAATGTAGACAAAAAATCTTCATGCATCTTAATTGAACGTACCTTTTAAACTTGATTCTTTCAATATTCCTCCCAGATTGCAAGCATACGCGATTGGAATATTGAACTGTGTAGATCACTGCCTGCGGTGTAGATGCAGCTTTAGTTCAGTTACACACTACAGCGAGAAAGCGTTTGTCGAGCTATAAAAAATGCTTTCGTGTAGCACTGATTGTAACGGTCGAAATAAGGCACAGCTGACATTGGTCCTGCTCCCACAGATAACATAACCAGTAAGTAGTCTATAAAATTGTATCTTGTGAATGAAATGAAACATATAATAGAATGTCAGATGTTCAAATTTATGTAACATCATCGCATATCAAACCCAATGACCTTGCATAGTAATAATAAGGTCTTTTCATCAAACTGCCTTCCGTACGGGGTAATAAAATTCGTGTTTTAATTAGGCCTATCTATGCAGAGACGGCTTCACTGTGTAGCAACATGTCTCGCTGTGAATACATAAGCATTGGTATATAGCTGTCCCCACTGTTACTGTTAAATTAAATTATGATTTCAGCAGATAATGAAAATGTATTTATGTTATAATAATAAGAGAAAAGTGCAGTACATGTAATTAACATTGTTAAAACCGTATTTCGCTTTTCGCAATTGGCATTACTGAATAATAACGTCGAATTTCTTCATTGCAGTAATCGATATTCATCTACGAGTATTTCAACTTCACAATGTCTGAATAGGTTAAGTATTCGTTAATAAACAATTATTAACATTTTGTGATCGAATTTTATGGATATATTATTTACATTTTTATTTTATTCACGAAATAGGTCGCTTCGCTCGTGGATTTATCGGCAAATCTCAGACCTCTCGTGACATTACTACAGACTATTTCGTTTGTATGACGTAATTCTTTTTTCGGCGAATGAAGTGTAGTGAAATTTTAAATTCCAACCAATCACAGGCATACATCGCGATTGTATCTCAGTAGATCACTGTGCTAAGATGGGACTGATCTACTGCAGTGAAGTCTGGAATTGACCCTCACTGAATTCGAAGCAAACACTACTGCTCTTTGTGAAGCATGATCGTGTGGAACTGCTTTGTTCCTGTGACAGAACTGAAAGTAACAGGAAGTTGTTGAGGTTCTGAGTAGATTTTTGTGGCAGTGTAGCCCATTCTTCAAGTAAACTTGACAATAAACTCGTCCACCGTTCTCGGAGACAGAGCGACATTACTAGCGACTGGAGTCGTGGATCTTAGTAATGCTAAACGGAGTTACAGTCAAATGAATGGGATGGAAGATCTATGCGAACAATCGCCGCCCACCGCTTTGTCTCTTGCACTAGTGACACCCAAGCAATTTATACAAAAGATTCTGCGCAAGCAATACGTACGTATAGGTTTAGTTGCTTCTGCTGGGAGTACGTTACTGTATAGTCGTTACTTTCTCGCTCTTGCCATTACTTTCTCTTTTTGTAAAGAAAATACAGTATATATCGTTATTCAAGATAAATCCCTCTTTAAAGTAATTGAATAGAGGTTCGGAGAAGATAATAATGTGAAGCAACAACCAATACTCTTCTTTTATTTTATCTCCCTTCACGCAACAAATAGAACGCTCTTACTAAAAGTGGAGGTAAACAAAGCACCTGATAGATAATGTATTCCTCCGCAGGGTGCCGTTTTCTGTTGGTCTGACGTGGTTAATTTTCTTCTTTCATAGAACTCTTTGGAACCTTAAAAATTGCTGAATCTGAAACACCACTAAATTTAATTGTATTTCCCATATTATCAATAGTGACTTCGAGATATTTCTGAGCGAACTTATAAGACACGATTAGTGTAATTCTTTTTCCATCACATGTTAAAGGCTTTCCTTGGCGATGTTTCTCACATAAAGATATAGTTGAAGAATTTAAATACAAAAAATGAGCCGTAAGTAATGTCAGTAATTTTATGAGATTATTCTTTGAGATATTTCACAAAAATTAAGTTTAATACAGTTTTATTAATTTTTGCTTCCGTTCCGAGATAAAAATTATTTTATATGAAACATTTCATAGCGTTTTTTTTTTTTTTTTGGGAAAGCCATTGATTTAATTTTCAATATGCTTAGTCAATTTAAAAGGGTAGTGTATTATGATAATAAATGATTAAAGGAATATTAGTTTTGTCCTTCAATTTTGCAGAAATTTGATTCGATCAAATGGAACTTTTCGTTCTGAAAAGGAATTTTAAGATGTTACATTTGTTCAGATCAAATTTCTGCACATGTACAGGACAAAACTAAAATTCTTTAAAAAATTCATCATAATACATTTACTTACAAATGGTATTAAAGTAGGATTTGTCGGGATAATACGCCTACCTTTAACCGTAATGGAATTCCACCATATCTGCATTAATTGTCTACTGTAACTTGGATCCATCGTTACTGGTTGTACCACGGGAAAGGTTATGACAGAAAAATGACTATATGTTGCTCTTGGACTGAAAAGTTGTGGTCCAACTATGAAACAAAATCATTCTCCTTTGAAAAGTGATCCCTTTCTATTGTTATTACGAAACCTTTGGTAATTATGCCCAGGCATCTCAAAATTACTTTCCACTATTGCAATATAGCCATTTTATTTTTTTATCTCTCTGAACTGCCTTTGAATGGCTTCATTCAAATTTGCCTTCTTATGTTGTCATTGATCTAATACTGTTGCATAGAAGTTGTATATCATATTTTAGTGTTCGACGTACCTCCAAGTGCACCACATTGAAGTGGGTCTAAGTTGTAAAAATTATTAGCAGAGAAATGGTGAAATTTCGTCAGAAAATTTGCCCCAAAAGCAGTATTTTCCACAAAAAATTACAGCTTGAACTTCACGAGGCTTAAACCTGAATTGTCTGTGTAGAAAGCCGATTCTGTAGCTATGCGGCTAAAACTTAGCTAATTAGCTCTCTCTAAAATTCTAATAGATCTTTAGTTAATGAGAAAATGCAAAAAAAGGCCGATGAAATTAGTAGACATTGGTATTGGAATTTTGGCTGCTGTAAGACGGTGCAAGAGGGGATCCGGAATTTTCCTCACAGATTTTTCGTCACCCGGTGATTTCGTCATAAATTACATTTTGTCACTACAACATTTTGTCACCGATTCAGTTTTTCACTACAACATTTTGTCACCGATTCAGTTTTGTCACCACCTTATTTTGTCATCAAATCACTTTTGTCACCATCATATTTTGTCACCAATTTAATTTCGTCAACACTATTAGCCACCACAATTTCTCCCCCTTCGTATCGCTTCCCTTGATATCTATATAAAATGATACGTAATATAAAATCTCCTACTTCATTGTTCATTTCGTTTCCAAGGATACATTCATTTTTTTTTTGGTTTCGAATTTAAGTTACAGCATTCATTATGTTCATATTGTTCATTTCGTTTGGATACATTGATTTTTTGAATTCGAAATCTTCGTTACAAGATTAATTGGTTTCAAAATCTTCAAGTTAAGGTATGTCGGAATTATTTCAATTCGTAAAAGTAATAGAACAAGAGATAAGCTAATCGACATATAATGGACATACAGCATGTATACAAGGCACAAAATTACAAATACCGGGATTGTATGGAGGTGTGATCAGCACGACATTTGTAATTCACTGATTACTATTTCCTCAGATAAGAAAACTATTACAAAAGAACCTACAGAGCACAACTTCAGTGGGAATTTTGATTGAAACTCCATAAAAACAGGATGAATGTATGGAATTCAAAAGCCATGCTAATACAGAGCATTAAAATAATTACACAGTGATATGAATAATTTCAAGGGAAAAATTGTTCCGGGGCCGGGTATCGATCCCGGGACCTCTGATTGAACGTACCAGCGCTCTACCACTGAGCTACCCGGGAACTCCACCCGACACCGTCTCAATTTTTCCCTTTATATCCACACAACTCGCGTGGGCTGACGAAACGCCAGAGACCCACATCGAGTGCACACAATCTCTGTGTGACTTGGAATTGTGGTTTTCTGTTAACGTACACAGTAACGTATATATTATGCAAATCTAGTCTTTCAGGTGAAGCTCCCTGTAAAGCAGATTTGAATAATTTCAAGAGAAAAATTGTTCCGGGGCCGGGTATCGATCCCGGGACCTCTGATTGAACGTACCAGCGCTCTACCACTGAGCTACCCGGGAACTCCACCCGACACCGTCTCAATTTTTCCCTTTATATCCACACAACTCGCGTGGGCTGACGAAACGCCAGAGACCCACATCGAGTGCACACAATCTCTGTGTGACTTGGAATTGTGGTTTTCTGTTAACGTACACAGTAACGTATATATTATGCAAATCTAGTATTTCAGGTGAAGCTCCCTGTAAAGCAGATTTGAATAATTTCAAGAGAAAAATTGTTCCGGGGCCGGGAATCGATCCCGGGACCTCTGATTGAACGTACCAGCGCTCTACCACTGAGCTACCCGGGAACTCCACCCGACACCGTCTCAATTTTTCCCTTTATATCCACACAACTCGCGTGGGCTGACGAAACGCCAGAGACCCACATCGAGTGCACACAATCTCTGTGTGACTTGGAATTGTGGTTTTCTGTTAACGTACACAGTAACGTATATATTATGCAAATCTAGTCTTTCAGGTGAAGCTCCCTGTAAAGCAGATTTGAATAATTTCAAGGGAAAAATTGTTCCGGAGCCGGGTATCGATCCCGGGACCTCTGATTGAACGTACCAGCGCTCTACCACTGAGCTACCCGGGAACTCCACCCGACACAGTGATAGTTTTGGACTCATAATAAAAACAGCCTAAATATGTAATTTTCTGTATTACTTTTGTGACGAAAGCCCCTCAGTATAGAAGAAATTGATGACAAAATGTATATGATGATGAAATATGTTCGATGAAAAAATCTCCTCAGTGACAAAAAACATGATAAAAATATATTTTATGCCCAAAAAACTAATGACGAAAAATAGGTGACAAACTATAACGGTGACGAAATTTCCGGTTACGAAATACTCTAGGTCAATGCAAGAGAAGCGTTGTCAGTAGACATCACCCTCCTATTTTTACTATTGCAGATGATAGATGAAATAAAAGGTGGAGGAATGTGTTGGAATTATAGAGAGAAGCGAGAATACCACGAGAAATCTTCTCTAACTTCTGCTTTGTCCACATAAATTTTCACGAGGCCGGGAGTCGAACTCGGACCTCCTGAATAGAAGATCAGAGTGCTAGCACTTGAGCCAGAAGCGCGGCTAGGTTAATTTTACTGTCATATTGAGCGGAATATAAATTTGGATTGAAAAGGAAGAGCAAGTAGGTTACTAACCACTGTACCGTGACGAGTGGTCCCACATTCAAGCTGCAGCGGGAAATCAATAGCCATCAAACCATCTATCAATACTTTCTGACCAGTGCACAGAGTTACATAAATTAATGATACTGCTTCTTGGTCAGAACACGCCATGACATAGGTAACCGATGCAATATAGCCTCGTTTATTTTTCAAAGAGAGACGAATGTTGCATGTCTGTTGAGAACAGTTGATTGAAAACTATGAACGCAGACTAACATTCACATTAAAAATAAATTATTCGTTCAACATTATTTAAAATCAAATAGTAATAATGTAACAGTGATCATATCAATAGAAGCAGTAGTAATAATAATACAGGGTTAGTTAAAAGTCCCGCACCAACTAAATAATTTTTGAAGCATGTGGTTTAGTGACATGAAACTTGGTATGTGGGGATAATCATATATTAGGAACTCAATAATGGTATTATCGAGTTTTTTCTACTTCCGGTTTAACCGGAAGTAACGCCAACTCTCTTATTTTAAATGGAACACCCAATATATTTTTTTTATTTTTGAATAAAGCTCATTAAGAGCTTTTCAAAAATTACCCACACTTGATACTTCTGTACAAATTCAGTGTTGCTAAGTCAAGAAAACAGAAGTGTATCGAATATTAAAATAATAAAAGCACTACCTAAATAACTTTTGGAGTATACGGTTCATTGACATGAAACTTGGTATGTGAGGATAACCATATATTAGGAACTCAATAATGGTATTATCGAGTTTTTCTACTTCCGGTTTAACCGGAAGTAACTCCAACTCTCTTATTTTAAATGGAAAACCCAATATATATTTTTATTTTTGAATAAAGCTCATTAAGAGGTTTTCAAAAATTACCCACACTTGATACTTCTGTACAAATTCAGTGTTGCTAAGTCAAGAAAACAGAAGTGTATCGAATATTAAAATAATAAATGCATTACCTAAATAACTTTTGGAGTATAAGGTTCAGTGACATGAAACTTGGTATGTGAGGATAACCATATACTAGGAACTCAATAATAGTATTATCGAGTTTTTTCTACTTCCGGTTTAACCGGAAGTAACTCCAACTCTCTTATTTTAAATGGAACTCCCAATATATTTTTTATTTTTGAATAAAGCTCATTAAGAGGTTTTCAAAAATTACCCACACTTGATACTTCTGTACAAATTCAGTGTTGCTAAGTCAAGAAAACAGAAGTGTATCGAATATTAAAATAATAAATGCACAACCTAAATAACTTTTGAAGCATACGGTTCAGTGATATGAAACTTGGTATGTGAGGATAACCATATGCTAAGAACTGAATAATGGTATTACAGAGTTTTTTCTACTTCCGGTTTAACCGGAAGTAACTCCAACTCTCTTATTTTAAATGGAACACCCAATATGTTTTTTATTTTTTAATAAAGCTCATTAAGAGCTTTTTAAAAAGCACCCACACTTGATACTTCTGTACAAATTCAGTGTTGCTAAATAAAAATGGAAGTGGTGCAAGATATTCCTAAAGCCTGGTTAAATCATTCCTTCAATGGTGTCTATGATCGAGTGACACATTGTAGAGCAGCTGAGGGCTACCAATTTGAACACATAATTTAGAAGGTGAGCTTGCTTTGTTTTGTTTTTGTTAAGGAAGGAGTATTTTATTATTTTAATATTCGATATACTTTTTTCTTTTCTTGACTTAGCAACACTGAATTTGTACAGAAATATCATTTATAATTGTTACTGTTATGAATTTTTCCACCTCTTCAAAGGATAAATGTCCAGTTTTTTATTTATTACAATATTTTGATCACGATACATATACACTTTGTCTTTTCGGAATTTAATTCCAAACCTATCTCTTTACTTGCTTCAAGTAATATTCTCTTAGCCACCGGCGTAGCTTTGACGGCTAAGGCGCTTGCCTGCCAATCCGTAGTTATGCTCGGTTGCGGGTTCGATTCCCGGTTGCGATGATTACCTCAGGTTTTTTTCCGAGGTTTTCCCCAGTCGCAAGGCAAATGTCAGGTAATCTATGGCGAATCCTCGACCTCATCTCGCCAAATATCATCTCATTATCACCATTTCCATCGGCGCTAAGTAACCTCGTAGTTGATACAGCGTCGAGTCTACACCTGTGGAGTAGGCTAACGGTCAGCGCGTCTGGCCGGGAAACACAGTCGGTGCAAGTTACCTAATACGAGCAAATGCTGGGTAACTTTCGGTACTGGACCCCGGATTCATTTCACCAGCATTATCGCCTTCATTTCATTAAAACGCTAAATAACCTGAGATGTAGATAAAGCCTCGTAAAATAACCAATTAAAATAAATATTACGTAGTCAAATAACCAAGTAAATAAAACAAATAAAAATATTCTCGTGTCTTCTCTAATCGTTTGTACAGTAGATTGTACTACTGTACCTCTGCTAAGAAATTTGACTCTATTTCTAAGATACAGAACTTCTTTAAAAATAATACATATTTATTTTGTGCGAGATCGTGCGTATTTGCTTGTTTTCTGCACAGAACCAATACGCGGTAGGTGTGAAATACCACATTCAGTATTCCCAACGTAACACACATAACAATTTCCCTCTTCTTACCGCTTAAGCGCGACATTCATTTTACTGCTTTAGGCTTTTAACATATTATTTTTAGAAACTTTTAACATAGTAATAATTATAAATTGGAAACTTACCACTGCAATTTCACCTAAATTGCAATGTTAATTATTGTTTTTAAATATTTGCAAAAATTAAGTAAAGTCTACTACTCCACGAAACTTACTGCATTCCTGATACAAGTAACATTAAGGAAGCCGTGAAAAATCAACAAGATTCCAGATGGCGATGTTATTACTGCAATATGTTATATAAATAATATTGTTAAAATATTAAAATGAACAATAAATCATTACATAACCTTACCGTTTGTTTTAAGTTCGCATTTATAGAGTGGGGGAAAAAAAGACAGACGTATATCACGGCCTGATGGAGTATAGTAAACACAGAAAACATTTTATAGCAACAATGTTGAAGAAAGATATTTTGGTTTTCCGAAGTTGCCGTCATTAAACAGAAAGCAACATGGAGATTTCATTGCAACTAATTAGAAATTCGTCTTTCAGGTATGTAATAAACGATCTTCGCACAAAATAATGTACGATACACGAGCGGTATGTTTGTTTTCATGTTCTCGGAAATTAAAAAAGCTCAACTATGTTTCGCTTTTTCAATCTTTTCCTCGACCATGAAAACGTCAACATACCGCTCTTGTAACATATATTACTATTACGTAGTTCGGAGTTTTGCTTTATTACAGGAAACATTATTTAGCATTACACAGAATTATCAGAGCCAATTATGTTGTCCTCCATATTCACCGGATTTCGAATATCTTATTTAAAACTGTATTACCCGACTTGAAACTCTGTTTATCTTTACCTTTCACAAACCCTTTTCACAAACTCCCTTCAATCTGGAAACTGAGACAGAAACATTTGAAACTAATGTGGCTTGCTCATTGTAACAGATGAGTCGAGCGTCAATGTGCGGTAATTGGATCCTTGTTTGGTAAATCGCTGTTAATTATTGGTAATAAAAATGGCTGCAGGCTTTTTAGAAACGTTCGCTAATTTATGGTCTATATATGTGCATATGAACCGTAGAAGTGAAATGTGCTTCTATTGGTTTCATACTAAAACTATGTTAATTCATGTTTAATGTCTCTCTCGTTAATGATAGCGTCAGGGCTTTGTAATACAATGCGATTATGAGTATTCCGAAATTGTAATGCACAATTTACAATGCAGTGTGTTCCAGAATAATTGAGTTTATTGACTGAGCTTAAAATAAAACAGAATTAAATGAAGACGAATATGCGTAAGACACATTTATATAATTGTCTACTTATAGGTGCATAAAATCGAACAATAATCTGTACATACAATTTTTATTTTATGGAAATAATAGACTACTCCTTCAATCCAATTCTGAAATAGCTGCATACTCAAGGCAAGATAAAGACATAGCCCTATGTGTTATAAATCGTTCTACCCGTGGCCGAATGGTTAGTGCTTTTGCCTTTCACCGTAGCGACCCGGCTTCGATCTCCGTCTGGGGCATGAAGGAATTTGTGGTGTGGAAATGCTGGTGCGAGGGGTTCTTTTCGAAGTACTCTCGTTTCTCTCACCATTATAATCATTTTATCAATACCCCACTACCACTCTCACTCTGCTAGCTTCCGAGGAAGGCTTCCAGAACAAATAAAAATAGCTGTGTGTGTATTTATTTACACTGCAAGTGGGCAAGCACCCGGTGGCAGTGGTATATACAATATTAACAATACACAATAAAATGATAACCAATACACAATACAATTTTACAACACATATACAATTTTACACACAATACAATAATAATACGCAATACAAACAATAATAATACACAATACAATTTAACACAATAATAATAAAACATAAAATAAAATACCTAATTTTACAATACAACCTACATAATTATCTATAGGTCCTACATAAGTTTCAATAGTCTTTCACTTTACTCTCATCTCATTCCCTGTAGTGGCACTATGACGCATTTCACTGACACTTTAACACACATTTCACTGACACTCTGTAACACATTTCACTGACACTATAGAACACATTTCATTGACGCTATAAATTATCACTGATCGGAACTGTTCACTGCACTGTAAAACCATAACTTCACTGACTCACCTCGCTTCACTAATACAACAGTTCAAATAAGTCAAATAATTACATCCTTATGCATACTTATAAACAGAACTACATTTAAACTAAACATTTCTAGTCTAAGGCCCTCTTACACGCTAGTTTTAAATAATTTACAATTCAAACCAAGGAAGTAAACTCGTCAGCCTAGATAAATACATGTCACCTTAAAAAATTAAATGTTGAATGTCACCTTAATTTTAATTTTCACTTTATATGCAACTTTTTAAATTATTCTTGAATCTCCTTAAGGAAGGAAGACAAAAAAAAAAAAAAAATTGGACCATCTGATTTCCCGAAGTTCCAGAGCGTTCGCTGTATGTTATAACTGGAACTTGGAAAATGCAGATGGCCCAAATTTTGTTTCTGGGTCTGTACTAGAGATGAACAAAACTAACAGCCGCTCTCGCTCGCTGTGTTCGTTCCATTTGTCTTTCGAGTCTCGTCTCGTCTCGTCTCGTCTCGTCTCGTCTCGTCTCGTCTCGTCTCGTCTCGTCTCGTCCGCTTCGAGTCTCGCTCATCATTCTCGAAATAGCATTTGGTCGACGTGGAAAGATTTCATTATATATTATAAATGTTTAAGAGAGACAAAAAGACAAAACCGAACAGTATCTTAGTTATCAAAATATTCAGGTTGTATTAGATGATATTACCTATGGTTATATAAATAGAAAAAAAAAACATTTCTTATATAAATATACATTTATAAGAAACAAAAAAACGTTAATATCTTTTTACTTGAGATTGCATACTTGATCTGAAACATAAGAAAAGAAAATTCCTAGCCTTTTAATAAGGGCCTAGTAATTAAATAAAGACTGGGGAACGGATTATTGTACACTGAACGGTAGAGAAGATGTTTCAAATAGGCTACTCGATAAAAGCTCAGTCGGGTATAAAGAACTGTGGTGATTCAAGGCTGCTTGATGTTCGGCCCTTCTGGAGTGATCAATCTCGACGTCTCGAAACACTCACAAGCAGTCTTTACGTCAACGACGGCACGTATAGAACATTGTCGTGCGGGTTTTCGGCTTTACGGGCGCTGTTAGTCTTGCTTTCTAGATCGTTGTTCATCTTCAGTCTATACATAATGTGTTTAATAAAAATTGTTACATTAAATAAATTGTTCTTGAGCACTCAAAATAATAATAATAGGTATCATACTAAAAACTTATACTTAAAATAATATACATTTTATTCATCTACACACGTAGATAATGGTTTGATAATGAATACTTATCCAGCGTCATATCACCGTGGTAATGGCATTCATATCTCACTAGTTTCATAAAGAACTGTTTGCAATTCATTTTCAGTGGGATAAGAAGTTCATTACCACACTCGTTTTTCTTATCCCGCTCGTTTTCAGGAATGTATGATAGCATCTAGTAGGCCTACATTTCAAAATGTGTTGAAAATAAGTATAACATAATATTGCAATGTAATGATTGTATTAATTTTATCTGGATGTGGTTTTTAAAGCTTCCTCTGAACTGTTATAAATTTCTAAACATTTGGGCTCTGTTTATTACTGAGTGGAAGTATGCAAAGTATATTGTTTTTAAGGTATTGATATTTACTATCTCTTACATAGATCTGAAGGCAAACTTTCAGAAGCACTCGTTTTAAAACCTACAAAGTAAATTTCGCAGTAAAAACAAACTTTTGTTTACAGTAACATTGTAATTGTTAGGGATATATAGCGTCACAATACATTATTTCAACTGCTACCTAGATAGTTGCTTCAATTTCTTTGTCACAGAAAAAAAGATACATTTTTAAACATCAGTACTATTTTTGCTTACTTCTATTTATTTTTTAGTGGTGTAGATAAAATATAAAACATGTATGATAACGCCTTAATAATATACAGGGACATCATTTTATTTTTACTTCAATTTTTATTGTACCTCAGTTTTTGTATGTACTTCACTCTCACCCCTTCTACTAATGAAGTTCAACCGTCCTGCACACAGATCCAAGACCGCATATACAGTCATAGTAGCCTTACGGTCATAGTAAACAGTACGTTCCAAAAATGTGTTCGCGTTTTCCAGTGACGAAAGAACTTTCAATATTGAATCATTTTCGCACAGGTATTATCGTCCATTTGCCTACGTCGTTTCCCGGTTTCCCCCACCTGCTTTTATTCGCCAGCTAGTGGCTGGGCTGTCTTAGCTCTTTTCTGAGAACATTAATTTCTGTTAGGAATTGGACGTTTACGTAATATTATACAACTGTTTAAAACAACTCAAATAAAAGGGCCTCGTTAAGTAATTAACTGTCACGTGATTTCCTCCCTTTCTACGACCCTACGACATAACCACTTGGACGGAGAGTAGATAGTAGCCTATGTCTGAGTAATTTCATCTATTCTGATCGGGCAGAAGTGAAGATTGAATTTACAGTACGAAAGGCTCTACCTCCATGCCCCCCCCAAGTGCCTTCATGGCATGTTACGGGGATACCTTTACCTTTTTTTTTAACGTACTCTTTTATAGAATAAGTACAGAATTATTTCAACATGAGTTACTAGTTATAAAGGCCGAAACTGGTAATTGGGATTAGGTACAATAGTCTATAGTGCGATAATATGCACATTAGAACTGAAGCCTGTATCGAAATGAACGGCCACCATTTTCAAAAATGTGTTTAAATATCCATATTATGATTATTTTTCAATTTAACTTCATTCTCTATATTGTACGCTAATGTACTGTAGATATTATAATATACACTCCATAATGAATACGTCCGAATGGATAGCTCAGTTCGTAAGTAAAAACACTCATTGTTAATACAGTACTGTAGTTTGATAAAACATAAACCTAATGAAAATGATGAAACTCAAAAGCGCGATATTTTCTAGTTTACGTAAATGGATGAACTACTTTTCTTCCCTCCTATACCTAGCAAAGTGATTTGTTTGTATATTACGCCAGTATCATCGAATTCCAGTTGTGAAAGGGGATAGCAAACGGTGTTGATCTAAAGATATAGCCAGGTTAATATTAAAAATGTTAGTAAAAATAAAATGATGTCCCTGTACTTGTGTGGTTACACGACTCGTGTAAACTTTCACGCGCATTTATTAATAATGCTCCTATCCCACGTGTATCGTAAATATCTATAATATTATCTTAATGTATTTCACTTTCCTCTCCATTAGCCTATAGTTGTGATATCTTTCTTAGTGTGTCCTCTCCAACGTTCAAAATATTATTACAACCGCAATGTACAGACCCAGAAACAAAATTTTGGCCACCCAAATTTTCCACTGAACATGCGCAGTGTGTTATAACTGGAACTTTGAAAGTTTAGGTGGCCCAAATTGTTTCTGGGTCTATAGGTCCTATTACTGGGTTGTACTAAGGATTACTTGGGAGAACACATAGTACTGTATTACATTTATATTCCATGACATTCGTACATCGCTTCACAGCTAGGATATGGAACATGTCAAAGATTTTTAATATTACCACAAAGGCTTAATTATAGTCACAGTCTAGTTGAAATATATACAGAAGAGTTTTACAATAAACTAGTAGAACATAAGGGGTTAGTATAGATACTTAATACAGGGACATCATTTTATTTTTACTTCAATTTTTATTGTACCTAAGTTTTTGAATGTACTTCACTCCCACCCCTTCTACTAAGGAAGTTCCAACTCCACACATAACCAAGACCGCAGATAGTAAGCAGTACTGAGTTACAGAGTATAGTACGTTCCAGAAATATGTTCGCGTTTTCCAGTGACGAAAGAGCTTTCAATATTGAATCATATTTTCGCACAGGTACTGTCCGTTTGCCTACGTCGCATCCCGATTTCCCCCACCTGCTTCTGCTCGCCCCTCTGTAATAGCTGGGCTGTCTTAGCTCTTTTCTGAAAACATTAATTTCTCTTAGGAATTGGAAGTTTACGTAATATTATACAGCTGTTTAATTTAACTTAAATAAAAGGGCCTCGTTAAGTAATTAACTGTCACGTGATTTCCTCCCTTTCTACAATCCTGAGGCATAACCACTTGGACGGACAGTAGATAGTATGTCTGAGTAATTTTATATTTTCGGGTCGGGCAGAAGTGAAGATTGAATTTACAGCACGTAGAGTAGGTACAGAATTATTTCAATATGAGTTACTAGTACGAAGGACGAAACTGGCAATTGGAATTAGATGCAATAGTCTATAGTGCGATAATATGCACAAAAGAACTGAAGCCTGTATCGAAATGAACGGCCACCATTTTCAAAATTGTGTTTAAATATTCATATTATGTTTATTTTTCATTGTACGCTAATGTGCTGTAGACAGTATAATATACACTGCATAATGAATACGTTCGCATGGATAACTCACTTCGTGAGTAAAAACACTTATTCTTAATACAGTACTGTACTTTGATTAAAGAAAAACCCAATGAAAATTATCAAACTCAAAATCGCGATATTTCCTGATTTACGTAAATGGATGAACTACTTTTCTTCCTTCCTATACCTAGTAGAGTGATTTGTGTTTTACGCCAGTATCATCGAACTCCAGTCTTGGAGGGGGGAGCAAGCGGTGTTTCCGGTTCTCTAAAGGTATAGACAGGTTAATGTTAAAAATGTTAGTAAAAGTAAAATGATGTCCCTGTACAAGACAGAAATATTCATAAAGTGTTGTTGAATGTCACAAAATCACCTACAGAATAGAAGGCGTGAGAAATTAGGTAGCTACTTTTTTAATTTGGCTCTATATCTTATGTTTTGAATTTGATTTTTTTTTATATTCATAGGTAGGTTATTAAAAGTGTTTACTGCCATACAATGCACTCCTTTTTGATAACACGATAGACTTGCCGATGGAGTATGAAAATCATTTTTTGACGAGTATTTATATTATGAACTGTTGTATTATTTACAAAGCTTTCACGATTACAGTTCATTAATGAAAAATGTACTAATAAATCATGGACATTAGGCTATTTGTACTTTTTCGAAAATGGTTTTATACGATTTCCTAGAATTGGCACCTACTATTATTCTAATTATTCTTTTTTTTAGTAGGAATATACTGTTAATATCTGTAGAAATTACCCGGAATATTATTCCAAAACTCAATACCAGACAGTGTATGCTGGATGACTTAAGGAAAAGCGAAGTTGTTTCGTATCAGAGTATATGGCACGTGCCGCGCCGTCCGTCTTTTGTGTACCTGGCGAGTATAGCAGCGTACAAAACGAATGAACCCCGACCTGTTCATAGTAACATTGCAACGCAATGTGTGCAGTTGTGTTATCCTGCTCAAGTATTTAGTACGCGTTGAATATGTTGTGCTTATCCATTCATAATGGCAAAACCTTATATTCGCTCAGAGATACGAAATGCAATTAAGAAGTATGAGAGTGACATTTTATGTATTAACGAAGACAATATCGTGTGTAATGTATGTAAAATTGAAATAAAAACCAGAACAACTCAGGCTATAGAGAAACATTGCAACAGTACATCGCACAGGAAATGCGTTGAAATGAATTCTGAGGAATCCATCATCATCATCATCATCATCATCATCATCATCATCATAATTTAGTTGTACTGGTGTAAACGAAACGTTTTGCAAAGACATGTGCAACATGATGCTCAGTGAAAATATTCTTCTAAAGAAATTGAGTGATCCTCAATTGAGAGGTTTGCTTGAGAAATTCTCTCGATAGCAAAACTGTTTAAGCGATAGACAAAGACGATTCAGCTTCGACAACTTACGAGAATATAGCCTATCGTCGTTTGCTGCAACGCTAGTAATTCCATCAATGATGACGAGGTATGTGCTACAGTACTTTATTTTTCTATTCCTTCTGACTGTACGGAGATACAGTAGCATGTTGACGTCGTCTGTTTACGTTTAAAACCTGTTGAGCCAATAGTCTGAATGAAAAAAGTAACATATAGTATAAGTGTGCACTTACATTCAACGATGTCATCCCGCATCCACTGTCAACTCATTACCGAGTTGCGGTATGTAAAATAGGTTGTTTTTAAGGTATTAATATTTACTATCTGTTACGTAGAATAGATCTAATAGAAAAACATGCTGAATTTAGTTGGGGAATAATTTATTTAATATGATTTTTCCAATTTAACACGTTACAATTTCTATTGTAAATACATTATATTTCAACCGCTCGAGTTGAGAGCAGCCTTTCGAATCACCCAGTATACATCCGAGGTATTACGCCTTGTGATGAGGGTGAACTTTACCCTTATAATCCACCCTGGAACATTGAAAATCTAATGGTGTCTCCAACCTCCATGGCGACATGCCGCGCAATCGAGGAGGAAATGCGTCACGAGATGTTGTGCGTGATGCTGTAGGAATCCATTCTCGACGGATCGCGCCACGAACTCAGTCTCCACCTGTAATTAATTAGGTGTAACACGCAGCATAATTCGCGAATATTCCACTTCAAACGCTGCGCTGTGCATTTGCCTTATTGCTAATCGAATGTGGGAACAATGCACGTATCAAGAGTACGACATGCGTGCGCTCGACGCGGCTATAACCTATATTGTAGTTCATTGTCTGCAAATTGGGATATGGTTTTAGTGCTCATTTTAACTTGTGAGTATTCCATTCAGTACAACGGAAGTACTTTACACAATCTGCTCTATTGGACTCCGTTGAGATATTGAGAATTCAATTCTGCTATACTGAACATGTATGCAATGAACGTTGAACTGACCAATCTTGTTGTATAGGCAGTAGAATTCAGGATCGATATCAGGAGATGGGATATAGGCTCCGGAAACGAAACGGCAGATCTTTGAATAGAGTCAATATCATCATTTTGATAAGAAATTTCATGCTAAACTGCTAAATATCTGATAGTTAATGAGATACTATCCCATTATTATTTAATACACGCCAATTAAGTTAGCCATTATTACAGCTTAAACCAGGGCTGGGCACATCACGTGATTCTGAGAAATGAGCGCTGTGTGCTTTAAAGAGCGGGTATTGCGAGCGCTCTGACGTATGCATACTGTACGTCATTCAGTGTCGGTGCAGTGGTGACTCTGCAGTATGATGGCGAACTTTGAAGGCGGAGCTTCCGCTCATACACTAAACCGTCCCTCTATTCCCAATGCGTTTAATGTATCATGGGAGAAGGAGTTCTTTTTGGTAGAGAGCAGTGGATTAGCAAAGCGTTTAGTTTGGCATAAAACACTCCAACTGATTAAGAAGTTCAATATCCAACGAAATTATTCTTTACAACATGCTACTGAATATGACAAATATGTTGGTAATGAACGCCATAAATTAATACAAGTTAAAGAAAATGTTTCTCAGGTACATTATATTACAGTATCTATTTGATATTTACATTGCATTATAGGTTATTATACATTTAGTAATATATAATTTTAAATTATACAAGTATTATGATATATCATAGTATAGTATATTACAGTTCATGATATATCATATATCATATTATATATCATGAACTATAATATACTATACTATGATATATCATCATATTTGTATAATTTAAAATTATATATTACTAAATGTACTGTAATAACCAGGGAAAGGATTTATATGTAAATACATATTTACTTATAAAGCTAATATAATTTATATTTTGCATTATCTTTATGTTTCACAATGTGTAGGGTTGAAAAATCCTACTTTTATTTTCCATATTTTTCCATATTTTAGAGTTTAGTACATATTTTCGTTAATTTCCATATATTTTCCATATTTCATATAAAACAGTCCATATTATATTAGGTTTAACAATAAAACAAAACAAAATCCCATTAACTTTTAAAAATACATTTCAACAATAGAGATTTAAACACATGTTCAGTAATCCCTTTAACATCAGAGTTATTTGAAAATTAGCAGTCCTATCAACAATGGGGAAGTAAGTTACAAAACTGTAATAATTTAATTTAAAATTTTTAACAGACTTCAGTTGTGCAGCTCAACAGTTAAATGCCAGTCAGAGTACACATAGGTTCAGTTTTGTAAATCATACTATAAAGACGGTAAATATGCCAAAAGTACGTCATTCAGTCAATTTAAAATCAAAACTAACAAGTTACATTTCAGAATTTAAAGAAGATGGTTTATCAACTGACAATAAAATATTATTTTGTAATTTGTGTCAGTGTGCAGTATCATCTACACAAAAGTTCCTGGTGCAACAACACATTACAACTAGTAAACATCAGGCCAACAAACAACTAAATTCCAAGCAGAGACAATTGTTTTTAACACAACCAACAACATCGAATGTAAGATCTGAGTTTAACATCGACCTGTGCCGTTCTCTCATCTCTGCTGATATTCCTCTCTACAAACTAAAGAATAAGGTCTTCAGGGAATTCCTTGAAAAATATACTCAACATACAATCCCGGATGAGTCAACACTTAGGAAGACGTATGCTCCATCCATCTACGATGAGACAATACAGAAGATAAGGGATGAAATTAAAGATAGTTCAATTTGGGTTTCCATTGATGAGACTCCCGACAAAGAAGGTAGACTTGTTGGTAATGTAGTTATCGGTTTGTTAAGTGAACAATATTCTGAACGAATTCTTTTACATTGTGATGTTCTAGAAAAGTGCAATAACAAAACTATAGTTAAACTGTTCAACGAAGCTATGGGTATCCTGTGGCCAAAGGGTATTATGTACGATAATGTGTTATTCTTTATTAGCGATGCTGCCCCTTATATGGTCAAAGCTGGACAAGCATTATCTGTTGTATATCCTAAATTGACTCATTTTACTTGTGTGGCGCATGCATTTCATCGTGTGGCAGAAGTGGTCAGAGACAATTTCCCTAAAGTAGATTTGTTGATTTCATCAGTGAAAAAAGTATTTCTCAAAGCTCCCAGTAGAGTTAACGTGTTGAAAGAAATGTACCTTGAAATTCCATTGCCACCAAAGCCAATTTTAACTAGATGGGGTACATGGCTAGAAGCAGTTGAATATTATGCCGAACATATAGACTCTATTAACAATGTTCTCCTTGCATTGGACTCTGAAGATGCAGTCTCAATTGATACTGCGAAAACAGTTACCTGTGACATAAGTGTGAAGAATGACTTAGCTCACATTCAGCATACATTTTCATGCATCATAAAAACGCTCAAAAGTCTCCAAAATAGGCACCTTTCACTATCTGAAAGTTTTGAAATTATAAATAGTACTGTGGAACAACTGAATCGTGGTAGAGGTAAAGTTGCAGATGCAGTAAGAGCTAAGGTGGACACTGTACTTTCAAAAAACTCTGGATATGAAGAACTACAAAAGGTTGTTGCTGTGATGAGTGGTGAATCAACAGTGAAGATTAACTTGGACTTATCCCCAGCAGACATTGTGAAATTGAATTATGTACCAGTTACTTCTTGTGACGTCGAACGCTCTTTTAGTCAGTATAAATCTATCCTCAGAGACAATAGAAGAAGATTCACTTTTCAGCACTTGAAAGAAATGTTTGTAACCTATTGTTATGGTAACAGACAATAAAAATTGTGTTTTGTTGAAACTACATTGGAAGATAAGGTACGTCCATTATATTTTTTGTTTAGTTTGATTAAAATGTACCAATATTTAACGTACATAGTCATTTTTTTTATAATTTTAAGTCCATATTTAATTCCATATTTTGGTAAAAATCCATATTTAATTCCATATTTTGGTAAAAATAACTACATATATATTTACATATTTCATATATTTTTAGTCCATATAAATCCGTTCCCTGGTAATAACTTATAATGCAATATAAATATCGAATAAATACTCTAATATAATGTACCTGAGAAACATTTTCTTTAAGTTGTATTAATTTAAGGTCATATATCATATTATATTATATTATATTATATTATATTATATTATATATAATATATTATATATTATATTATATTATATTATATTATATTATATTATATTATATTATATTATATTATATTATATTATATATTATATTATAATATATTATATTATATTATATATTATATTATAATATAATATATTATATTATATTATATATTATATATTATATTATATTATATATTATATTATATATTATATTATATTATATTATATATTATATTATATTATATTATATTATATATTATATTATATCATATTATATTATATTATATTACAACAGAATGACAATAATGCACTTAGTGAATCGGCTATGAGAATTAGCTACAAAATTTGCCACGAAATTGCAAAGGAATTGGAAACGTTCAACGAAGGTAACTTCATCAAGCGATGTTTAATTATATCGGTAGATGAACTCTGTCCACAGCAAGTAGGGGAAGTGGAAGCCATACGCCTGTCTAATAGAACCGTGGTGAGAAGATTGCACTATGTGCGTGTCGGTTATGTAAATAAGCCTAATGATCTGTGTGTGTGCATAGAGCGAAGTTTATTTCATTAAATTAATAAGATTGTTATAAATTCTGTAACGTAGGCCTACAATGGATTGATGTACTATCCTTATAAACTATTATGTACTGACAGACTGAATGACTAGAACAACCGTGGCTCTTGTTATATTAATGCAGGGAAGGAGCTGTAATGCGAGTCCGCCACTGCGTGAGCGTTCTGCTCGGCTTGGAATTGAAGTGCCTTGCGGAGCGAGAGCAGCTCTGGCCGACTAAATGGAGCCACTCAAATGCCAGGCCCCTGGCTTAAACTATAATGTTTCCAGCTGCAAATGGCCTCTAAGTTCGGGAAGTTGAATGGACAGGGTTCGTCTTGTGTTTGTTGTCTTTTAATATAATCGGTGGCTTCATACCGTGCTGATTATACAGGGTAAAAGTGAAATAACCCTGCAGGTTTTCAGGGCGAATAGCTCATGCTGTATGTAACAAGAAAGTGTAGTATCATATTGATGAAAAGTTCATATATTTTCTCAGAAAAAATGTCCCCCCCCCCCACCCAAATATTTGACATCCTCTTATTCGGTAATTATTGAGAGTAGAATCATGATTTTCTGGTCCATATCGACAGAAAATCTAATAAGTAATCATTTATCCCTGTGATGTATTTCAATACCGTGGACGGTTTTCGTGTAAATTTAATTTAATAACCACTAATTTCAAGCCACTGAACGATGCGAGCAGATTGCAACATTGTAGACAGTAGAACAAAACAAACTACCGCTCTCGCTCGCTGTGTTCGTTGCACTTGTCTTTCGAGTCTCGTCTCGTAACTCTCGTGCTCTTCGAGTCTCGCTCATCTTTATCGAAATAGCATTTGGACGGCGTGGAAAGATTTTGTAACTTTGAATAACATACATCATTGAAATAAATAACATTAGAGATGTTTAATTGATACAAAAAGATAAAACAAAACAGTGTTATAGTTATCAAAATGTTCTGGTTCAACTGTTATCAGCAAGCTTAGGGAGTTCAACAGATTAAAATAGGTTAATGATACACAAAGTATATATTGCTGGTTGTGTTTGTAAAGAAACTTCCTGCGCCTAGTCTCGAAAGACGGCCCATGCGACTTCATACTAGTGATCGGTTGTCTGATAGTTGATAGCTAGCATTCCAAGAGTATAGGCGAGTACAAATCTACTGTGCACAATTACTATGCCGGAATTTTTGCTGAAATAAGAGGATAAATTAAAGAAACTTGTGGAAATATACGAAAGTAAGTACTTTTGTACAGATAGCATTAATATCACATGTAATGCGTGCCACACTGTAATAAAGGGCGAGAGTCCCAAATACATAAAACAGCATATCAAAATTCAGAGACATGAAGCTCATTTACAATTATTCATACGTAACGAGAAGGAAGCAAGCGAGCCTTCTGTTTCAAATTCTGATAGACTCAATAATTTTTTTCCGGGATTTGTGTGAAATGATGGTGAGCTCCAACATTCCTTTTAACAAGTTGGAAAACCCCCACTTCAAGAATTTTATAGAGAAGTATACGGGCAGAATTGCCCCGTCTGAAACAACTCTACGTAAAGAATATTTAATGTCATGTTACGAAAATGTTCTGCATAGCATTCGAGAAGAAATATCTGATAACATTTGGATTTCTGTAGATGAAACCAGTGACAGCATGCATAGGAGTGTAGCAAATGATGTTACTGGAATACTCAATACACAAAGTCTTGTGGAAAGGTTTTTTATTAACTTCAGAGTTACTCGAAAGAGTGAACCACGAAACCATGTCAAGTTATTTTTTTTAATCAATGTCTCTTTTATGGCCCGGCGGCATCAAACGTGGAAATTTTCTCCTCCTCGTTACCGATGGCGCGACTTATATGATAAAAGCAGCTAAGGAAATTCAACAGCTGTATCCTAAACTGACCCATGTGACTTGTTGTGGCTCATTGCTTGCATGGAGTTGAAGAAAAGATTTGATCCTGTTTTAGTCATGTGGATGGTTTTATTTCTTATATGAAGAAAATATTTTTGAAATTACTCTCTAGAACAAGAACCTTTAAAGAAATGGCGCCAAAAAATCCTTTACCGCCTAAGCCTACTGTAACTAGATGGGAAACTTGGTTGGACGCTGCCATTTACTATGGGAAATACTACAATCGCATAGCTGAAATATTAAATGTACTCTATGAAGAAGACAGCGCTGCTATCAAAGAAGCCAAATGCCTAGTCTCGAACGAGCTATTAGAAGTTAATTGTAAATAAGTTTCAAGACCTTTCCAAAACCATTATTCTGCTACAGTGAAGAAATATGGAAATGATTGAGGCCATCAGACTCGTTTGAGGAATTATCTACTACAAACAATCAAAGTGAAGATGAAAAAAGTGTGTCGGTGCAACAAAAGTTTAAAAACATTCTCAAGAAAAAAGTTGGATTTTCCAAACTTCGTGAAATTCGAAATAAAAGAACAAATCGAATACACAAAGCTTTGAACAGTATTGGCAGTGATTGTGATAGTGTGTGGTGCATGGTTTAAGTTTGCCACCACCACATCATGTGATGTTGAAAGAACCTTTTCTCAGTTAAAAAATTGTTTGTCAGAAAATAGAAGAAGCTTTTCATTTGATAATTTAACAATTTATATTGTGGTTAATTGCAACAAATCATATGATTCGTGTTTGTAAATAAAAGAGTATGAGGAATAACTAATTCCTAACATATGAATGTGTAAGATTTGTTTTTGCAATTAATATTATATTTCTGTACTATTTTGCAGTTCACTTTGTCGAACGTAACGTAACCCTTTTATTAGTACGCTAAAGTTTGGGCGAGAAGTTATTTTTGTCGTCTGTACTGGAACACCCGTGTACGTATCGTATGCTCACTGTGTGTAAAGAGCGTCAGGGTTCAATAAACCTCCTTTCATACTTAACCTGTACGTATTGTTTACCTGCTGAAGTCCCGGGCTTTGGTTATCAGATATTACCTATGGTTATATAAATAGGAAAAAAAATCTCAAATAAATTTGCATTTCTAAGAAACATAATACATAACGTTAAATAAAGCATTAATATTTTTTTTTACTTGATATTGTACACTTGATCTCAAGCATACGACAAGAATATCCCAGCCTTTTAATAAGGTTCTAGTAATTAAATAAAGATTGGGGAACGAATTATTATGGACTGAAAGGTAGAGATGATGTTTCAAATAGGCTACTTGATTGTTTATACGTATTATAACAGTTGGCGAAACAGATTAAAGTTCAGTCTGGTGTAAACAACTGTGAAGATTCAAGGCTGCTTTACGTTCGAGAGTTGACCACTCCCGATTCTTGAACGTTCGCTTGATTCTCTTACAAGCAGTCAACGATGTAGACAATATTGTCGTGCGGGATTTAGGTTTTGCGGGCGCTGTTAGTCTTGCTTTCTCGATTGTTGTTCAACTCTATAGCCCGACCACTGACATTAAAACCTGCGCCACAAACCAGTGTTGGTTCGTGCGCAGGTTGTCATAGTGGGGGATCTGTTGTGTTGTAGATGCGCTTCCTCATCGACGTCTCGCAGCGAGTACATTCTAAACTATTCGAAACAGCACTCGTGTCCGCGTCCAATCTTTCACTTTTCAAGCGATTATTAATATTCCATTTCAAATTATTGTGTATACGTAAAACAGATTATAATTTATAATAATGGAAGGGACACCAAATGTGCGCGGCAGGCTTTTGAAAAGCGACGCACGTAAAATTAGTTATAACGTTGCGCAGTATTTAAAAGAGAAAAAAATCAATTTAAGTTGAAATATAATGTTGTCACATCAACAAGAAAGCTACGGGAGTTTCGACCAACTTGATAAAAAAACGTTTTGAAGGAAGGGGCAGCGTCATTGTCTACCACAGTTGGAGTCAGACTAGTGTAACCCGGCCTAGCGAGCTGCTTGTATAGTGGGATGACGTCTCCCCCTGCATGGCCACGTGAGTATTGAAAAAGTCGAAGGTCTTTTTGTAGTTGGTCGAGCTATAGTAGCCAGAAAGGGAGATGGGAGGTAGTTCGCTAAGGCGGACAGATCTGAGTTCTTAGACCTCTTACATATGTGTTACGAGAAGAAAGAGCAGTGTGTTAGCGGCGATGTTGCCAGACTGCTGAAATTCCCTACTAAATTTTCTAATTAACCATGCATTTAATTATAGGTACATAGGTAATTATAATTATACGGTAGAACCTCTATTATCCGTGGTAATGAAGGGGGTTGGCTGAACGGTAAATCTAAAAAATCGGATAATCCGTACCTTAAAATATTTTCGTAAATTTAGTGAATAATATTTACACTTTCGTAATTCCCTTCGTGGTGTTGTGGATCAGAAGTTCACTAATTTAAGTTTGGTTGTCAACGACGGGTTTTTAAAGGGCAAGGAAGTTCCTTTTAATGGCTGTCTGTGGAAATATATGAGTAGTGGAGGTCTCGTGTTGTAGATTTACAGATTTTACACACTCCAATCTCTTATTCTAATGTGAGATGAACCACGGTTTCTCTTTCCCCAAACCACTCAAATATTTACACTTTTCTTTCGATTCTTAGCATAATGACATTCCTTTTGATACCCGTAGAAAACAGTGCGTATAAAAGTTATACAGTACGACAATTCGAACATTAGACCATACTGTGTAAGGAAAAAGGTTTGTAATAACATTCTCTAGAAAAAAAATAACGTGCTAATACAATGTACAGTACCGTAATTTCCCATAACTATGGTCCAGGCACCCAACTATGGTCCAAAACGCATTATGTACTACTTAGTCCCCCAAGAGTTCGGTCTTTGCCATTTAAGGAGCTACTGTAATGGAATTATGTTCCCCATAGATGCCTCTATCTACCATTACACGTGGGAATGATATGGATGCTTAACAAGGTCAGTGTGCATCGTTCTATTGAATCTGTGAAGATACGAAATCATTTAGTTTGTGTTTGTCTGTTTTATTAAGCTCTCCTCTGTAGAATTGGTAAGCTATAGATATATGATTGTTTGCACAATTAAACCTGGCTATAAAGTGTTTAGTAATAATTAGACTGACAGAGGTTAAGGACTCTGCGTGAAAAATGTTTAACCTCAAGGCTAGAAGTCGGTCCTCAACTATGTACCACAATTTTTCGTGGACCATAGTTGTATTTCATTTTGAAATATTTGTTTGAATGAAATGTGAACAATTTGATTATTTACTTCTGTAAATACGGTACCTCAGTATATTCTAAAACACCATTTAACATTAAAGTCCAGTAAATAAAGAAACAAGCTGTTCCAGCACCAATGGTACTAGAATGAATAATGGTCCGGTAAAACGAAAACTTCAGGGTAGAAGAATCACAACCTTCCCTGTAAGTGACTATGAGAGCGATGAAATTGAATTGGATACAGATTATGATGTTTCCGGTGTACTCTCCATATTTACAGACAGTAAGTCAGATGTGGAAATGAAGACGAAATCTCTTAAAATAATGCTAAAGGCAATGCTAATGGTAGTTACTTATGAGGAGGAATTGTGGCCAGGGAAAGTTTTGGAAGTGAAGAACAATGGAGCTGTTGTTTCATGTTTAGTAAGAAGCGGCAATTACTGAAGTGGCGAGAAATGGAAGACATTTTATTCTATAGAAAGGAAAATATAATAAAACAAATTGAAGACCCCATATGCGTCTGGAAAAAGAGAGATCTATTTTCAATTTCAGAATTACAAGAGAAGTGGAGATTGAAAGGATAGAAATAAGCCTAGTGAATATAGTTCTCAATATGGTAAATAAACATTATAAGTGAATTGATTTGCATAATATTTTGCTAAGAATGTCTTAGTTTATTTTGATACCGTAGTTTTGTTCTTTAATATACTGCAGTTGTTCATTATTGCAGGAAAATGACTTTCAGATTTCACTTGTTTGAGTGTTTATGCAATGTGTATTAATAAAAACAGTCCATGTACTTTTAATTTATTTTTAATATTTCTGTGCTAGATTATGTTTCTACCCTTAAATTAGAAACTCAATTTATTGATTTATGAATAATTACAGATCCAGCTATAGTCCATTCATGCTTTCAAGCATGAATATATGAGTGGACCATAGTTGGGCAACTCAGAATACAACTATGTACCAATGCTTATTATTTTTTCAACACTTGTAATTAAATAATTTCAAACACATATGTCAATATTTATTTAATATACACTTACAAGAGTCCGAAGCCAAAATTTCACTTAATCTGGATGAATAGTATTGAATATACAAAGAAAAATGTGACAAATGTGGATCATAGTTAGGGAAAACTACGGTACTTCATATATTTCAGCAGCAAAAAGAAAAAAAAAGCGAAAGAAAGACAGACGGTTAATCCACCAATCGGTTAATAGGGTGACGGATAATCGGGATTCTACTGTATACGTAATATAGGTTTTCTATTTATTTAAGTGTAGCTTGCCCTGACGTCCCTTTCAATCTGCAGGATTATTTCACTTCCACTCTGCATAAATAAGGAATCATTCTGCTTCTAAATGTCTAATCTTTGTTCACAAGAATGGAGATTAAAACGACAAAAGGATCCAATTTCTGATGTGTGTAAAGAAAAGCTGAATATTGATGAACACAAAGTAAATAAAAGCAGTTAGCGAAGGTTCGTTGAATTATCTACGAGCAAATCACGTTCCTTTCTTTTGCAGTCACAGAATTTCTTATATCTCAGAGTTGTGCAACAGAATTACGACGAATAGCGTTTCCAAGAAAAATCTACTTTAAGTGCCCATCCATCAACCATAACCTTGTTATACAGACGTTAACAAGAACTAGAAGAAAAGTCTGGTCTGCTCACATTATGCAACCGCTTATCAACCTTCTTGCTCTTTTCCTTTCTAGGGTTATACACGTTGCGATCCAAATATTTGTAAAAAAGAAACTCATTAGGCGGTATGATCTGTTCTTACCGTTAATTGGTTTCATACGAATAATTTTGGAGACTTAAGATCTATTTCAATTTTTCTCTGTCTTTAGTGCAAACGCTTGGAAGGAAATTTTATTGATAAAAGCCAATTTTGAGTTACACAATTTTAGTTTTCCTTTTAAATTGAAGTGCCGTTATATTTTTAGTGAAATTATTTTAGCCCATGTCCATCGTCCTCCGATATCACGTGACTCGAAAACGCTATGCCATTGGTGTAATATTATAACAAAAGACAACAAATATAGTACAAATAAAATTTCTCTGTATATAAAGGACAAAACTAATATTCTTTCAATCATTTATTATCATAATTCACTTACTTACAAATGACGTTTAGAGAACCCGAAGGTTCATTGTCGCCCTCACATAAGCCCACCATCAGTCTCTATCCTGAGCAAGATTAATCCATCATATTCCATCTCCCTCAAATCTATTTTAATATTATTCTCCCAACTAAGTCTCGGCCTTCCCAAAGGTCATTTTCCCTCCGGCCTCCTAGCTAATACTCTATATCAGGACTGCACAAATGGTACTCATTGAGAGCGGCTGTTCCTTCGGAGTGGGAGAGTCGTCTAACAGCTCGCCGGAAAGGTACGTCGGAATGACGCAGGCCTGCTATAGGTAGGCTACAGGATAGTCCACGTAGCCATCTGGTGTAGTGTGTATTTTCAGTAGCTATTTCACTTTGTAAATCTACGGTTACATAATGAAGGAATCTAAAAGACAGAAAAGTGATCATCAGGCAAATTCTTTCAATATTGCATGGGAAAATGCTTATTTTTTTCACAGCAGCTGGAGTCAATACTTATCTGCCACAAAAGTTTGAAAGAAAGAGGAAAACATAATATAATGCGTCATTACTAGTCCACACATAGAGATACGATGGTTTTGTTGGTGAAGATTGCAGTAAAAAGGTTCAGGAGTTGAAAGTTTCATTATTACACGAGACAGGGTACGTTAGAATTTATTAATCTTCAACAATTTAAATATCTCTCTTCAGGGAAAAGACCAGCTCATTGTTGATATGTTGAATAAATTACGGGATTTCAGTCGTAAACTTACACTTCTCGTAAGTCAGTTTCGGGAAGGTAATATGGCTCACTTTCCAACGATAGAAACTGCTCGTGTTGAAACCATGTTAAACGATTATGTGCAAATATTATTTTTTCTGAGATAAGTAGGCCTATTGATTTGTGACAATATAGGCCTATTTCTTTCAATCTGTATATACAGGGTATTTCCGAGGTGGTGTTACAAACTTTCCGGGATAATGGCGAAGGGCACATGTATCAATTTGAGATAGGAACCCTGGTCCGGAAATGACTGAGTCAAAAGTTGTAAGCAAAAATAGTTGTGTGGAAATGGAATTTTAATTTGGCACCACGTGCCCTCCTTCCCTTAACTTTTGGAACAGTCTTGGAAAAATGGTATGCCCCGGATGTCTCCTACGTGGGTACTTGCACCGATACAATCTGTGAGCTTGTCTACTGTTCCCATTGGCTCATCCGTATTCGAAAATCAGGTCTGCTTATTCCGCTCTCGTGTACTCCTCCATTTCACTGGGACTGATCGACTGGACACTGCAACTTGTACACATACACTGCTGTCTACAGACGTGCATATCAGGACCGACCATGTCCGTTACACATTACGCTATCTGCATTGCTTTAGTGTAGTTTCCTGTTCCCATTCCTCAGACAGCGCACTGAATGGAATACTGTAAATAGACAATGTAAACAACGTCAGACGAATATAGTATGTGAAAGATGTACAGATAAATACACATAAATAAGGTGTACAGAGGAATAAAATTATTTCATTTCCACAGACCTATTTTTGCTTGTAACTTTCGACTCGGTCATTTCCGGACCAGGGTTCCTAATCTCAAATTGATACATGTGCCCTTCGCCATCATCCCTGAAAGTTTGTAAAACCACCTCGGAAACACTCTGTATTTATACGCGAACGAAATTAGTGAACTCATATTCTGAACACTCGATTTACGGGAAAATCTTTAAAATTATTAAGGCACTAGAACCTAAAAGGAAGCTACTTTTAATGGAGGGTTAAAATAATCCAATTTTTTCTAATTGTCTTTTCTCCTGTGTGTACCTGAATTAATTTCGTAAGATATGAGTTGATTGTGTCCATCGTATCACACGAACAGCTCGTTAATCCTCAAAAATCAGTTACAGGAATTTTTCACGTATAGCCAAAGGATTAAGAGAAAAACTGTAAAGCTGATTCTTTGCTTCATTTTGTTTCATGTCAGAAAATTACCACGGACGTGAAAAAACAGAGGAAAAGTTTGAAGTTTCAAGCCTTATACTGTGAAGCTGTCTGATATGTTGTGTGTAGAGACTGGAATAAAAGCAACACTGTGTTGCTGGAGGCTATAAACTTTTTCAAGCACGGATCAAAGAAACATGGTAACACCAAAGTAAATCCCTTCATTGTAACTTCTCTAATAGCTTAAATGAGAAGAATTGCTAGAATTCCACTTAGATGACACATAAAGACTCGCATGTGTTTGTATCTTCAGTAAAGTGGAGAAGTATAAAGATTGTGTTATTTACCTCTTGCAAAGATGCCAACGTTGCTGTGGCACAGTCTTCAAATAACGGGAGAGGCGTGTACCGAGAAGACCTCAAAGGTTGAACATTTATACTATGCGCTGCTCTTCGTGACAAAGGCATTGCTCCCGGGCCACTCACACGAGCTTGAGCTAAACAATCGATGTTTTCTATGAATTTTCAAACGGTTCTCTATGCTTGCGGAGGTCAGCGGAATGTTACTCGAATCTCTTTCAACAGTGGAACAAGAATTCCAAATTTTCTTACAGTAACGCATATCTATAATAATAATAATAATAATAATAATAATAATAATAATAATAATAATAATAATTGTAAATCAGGGCGTTAAGCAAGGCTGCCCATTATCTTCAACATTATTCAATATATACATAGATAAAGCCACAGAAGAATGCCAGAATAAAATAACAACCGGCATAAATATAGGCACGACATTATTGAAGTCCATGCTTTTTGCTGACGATCAGATCTTGATAGTAGAATCGGAGGATTACTTACAGGTGGCAGCTTATCATTAATAATGGAAAAATATAATCTTAAAATTTCTAATCATAAAACAAAAACAATGGTATTTGAAGGAGTTGATCACAGAAGATGCAAAACAGTTCTAAATCATGAAATCATAGAACAGGTATCCTCATTTAACTATTTAGGCTGCAATATATCATACTTAAAAGAACAAGACGTCAAAAATAAAATGAGTAAATTCCAACAGATGTGTGGAACAATACGAAGGACTTTAAAAAATAAAACACGACGTTCAACACAGCCAAAATTTTATACAACGTTAGCTGTCCCACTACTAACCTATGGTTCAGAAAATTGGTCTATAAACCGAACAACTAAAAAGAAAATTGAAACCAGCGAAATGAAATTCCTTCGAAGTGTTGCTGGTCTCATTCTTTTAGATCATCAAAAGAACAAAATATACGAAACAATTAAATATTTTTAATTTAACTGAGAAAATACAACAACAAAAACATAATTGGTACCAACATATAAGAAGAATGAATGACGATCGGTAACCTAAAGTAATATTGAACTATGAACCAAGAGGGCACAGAAATGTTGGTAGACCAAGAACAAGATGGATAGACGACATAAACTTTGAAGACGGAACAGGCCAATAGGCCTAATCCCTGTGGTTGATGATGATGATGATGATGATGATGATGATTATGATAATAATGGTTTATTTTAACTGGCAGAGTTAAGGCCATTCGGCCTTCTCTTCCATTCAACCAGTATGATAGAAAATTACTACAATGCAGTGAATATAACATAATTAATACAATACAATACAAAGCAATACAACACTACAATACAAGACAATATAACACATAATTAATATAATACAATGACAATTCTTTTCATCTTCACAACAGCAATAAAATAATTATGTAATAATAATAGTAATGATAATGATAATGATAATAATGATAATGATAATGATAACGATAATAATGATAATGATAACGATAATAATAATAGTAGTAATGATAGTCATAGCTAAATTAAATTAAATTATTAAACTCGATCACAATTATAACTTCAATTTGACTGCGCCCGTAAGAATTCGTTTAGCCTTTTCTTGAAAGCGGTTATTGTCTGGCAGCCCCTAATCTTCTGAGGTAGAGAATTCCATTCACGGGGGACTGAGACAGTAAAAGAGGATGAATAATGGGATGTTCTATGGGCAGGAATTGCTAGGATTTGGCTCTCCTGTCACCTGGTGTTCAGATTGTGATTGGAGGAAAGGTGGTTAAACCGGGAACGAAGATAATTTGGAGTAGAAGTGTGGAGAACTCGAAACAGAAGAGATAGCGAATGAAGTGTTCTACGGTTACTAAGTTCCAGCCAGGATAAAGATTTGAACGAGGGTGTAATGTGGTCAAATTTGTGAGCATTGCTGATGAATCTGACGCTCATATTGTGCACACGCTGCAGCTTGTTCGAAAGGTCAGTTGTCAAGTCTGTAAGTATTACGTCGCAATAGTCAAACAGTGGTAGTACGAGGGTTTGCACTAAAGTCTGTTTTAATTCTGGCGAAAGGAAGTTTCTGAATGGGTTATCTATACCAATAATAAATGTGTAGCCGAAATTTTTCTGGTAATTTTCGATTTTCTAAACATAATTGGTCCTAACAAATATAATTAACCACCCTGAAACCGAAAATCCCTTTTTTGAAATTTCTGTTTGTATGTCTGTCTGTATGTTTGTTACCTTTTCACGCGATAATGGATTAATGTATTTCGATGAAAATTGGAATATAAATTATGTTCGTTGTAACTTAGATTTTAGGCTATATGGCATTCAAAATACATTATTTAAAAGGGGGGTTATAAGGAGGCCTGAATTAAATAAATCGAAATATCTCCCTTATTATTGATTTTTGTGAAAAATGTTACATAACAAACGTTTCTTTAAAAATAATTTGCGATACGTTTTATTCCTTGAAAAATTTTAATAGGACTGATATTTAATGAGATAAATGAGTTTTAAAATTAAAATAACTGCATCTAAGGCCGTATAATGAAATAAAAAACAAATGACTTCGTCTATAAGGGGCCTTGGACAGCAGCAATCGAAAGCTATGAAAGATAGCCTACAGAGAATGTTTCTGTGTTTGTATGAAGTAATATCGGAAGCTAAATTAACCGATTTGTATAATTAATTATTATTTCACCATTGGAAAGTGTAGTTTCTCTAGATGGACATAATGCTATAATGTTATTACAGTAACTTCTGATATAATATAATGTAATATAATATAATATAATATATAATGTAATATAATATAATATATAATGTAATATAATATATGTAATGTAATATTATATAATATAATTTAAGTTATTTGAAGAGTTCACAACCATAGTGGGCCAAGCGCCATTTACTGAATACGTAGAAAACAAAGGTTAAAATTAAGTTATTACCATAATTCAATGGAAACCTATAACAAGTAAAACAAAATATACACATTAAATCTAAATGATGTCAATGTTCATTAAACTATGGTTGCATGTAATAAAAATTAGAAACATGTTAAAAGAATTGTCATTGCACCAAATGAGTGTCTCTGGACGAAAATGATCGCATTTTAATTATTTGGATGCAATTTAAATTAAGTAACATATTAAACGATTTATCCTTCTATCAAACACGAATGTTCCCTGAATCAAATGTCCTACTTTAATTACGTAATTACTTTATATTTATTTCTAACGGGTGCAGCGGAGCGCATGGGTACGGCTAGTTTTAAATAAAATTTTATCTCCAAATTTAACTTTAATTTATTTCTACTACAATAATTTGTGTCGGCTATTGCACACAAATATTACCCGACTTCTGAAATGCTACTGTTTGTGATCATATTATTAGGGCCACATTATGAAAAACAGAAAATTCATCTTCCTATTGTTGTGTTGGCAATAGGATTATCTTGCGTTCTTTATTGGACTTCATATAGCGCATATTTCAATAACAACATATATCGCTTTCAACTACTGGAAGCAAGCTTCCACGGTGGACTAGTGTCGAGAACGCTGCGGACCCAGGTTTTAAAATTTGGTACAGAGACTATTTATATGCTGCATGATACTTACTTACAAATGGCTTTTAAGGAACCAGACGGTTCATTGCCGCCCTCACATAAGCCCGCCATCGGTCCCTATCCTGTGCAAGATTAATCCAGTCTCTGTCATCATATCCCACCTCTCTCAAATCCATTTTAATATTATCCTCCCATCTACGTCTCAGCCTCCCCAAAGGTCTTTTTCCCTCCGGTCTTTTTCCCTCCGGTCTTTTTCCCTCCGGTCTTTTTCCCTCCGGTCTTTTTCCCTCCGGTCTCCCAACTAACACTCTATATGCATTTCTGGATTCGCCCATACGTGCTACATGCCCTGCCTATCTCAAACGTCTGGATTTAATGTTCCTAATTATGTCAGGTGAAGAATACAATGCGTGCAGTTCTGCGTTGTGTAACTTTCTCCATTCTCCTGTAACTTTATCCCTCTTAGCCACAAATATTTTCCTAAGCACCTTATTCTCAAACACCCTTAACCTATGTTCCTCTCTCAGAATGAGAGTCCAAGTTTCACAACCATACAGAACAACCGGTAATATAACTGTTTTATAAATTCTAACTTTAAGATTTTTTGACAGCAGACTAGATGACAAAAGCTTCTCAACCGAATAATAATACGCATTTCCCATATTTATTCTGCGTTTAATTTCCTCCCGAGTGTAATTTATATTTGTTTTTACTGTTGCTCCAAGATATTTGAATTTTTCCACCCCCTCGAAGGATAAATCTCCAATTTTTATATTTCCATTTCGTACAATATTCTTGTCACGGGACATAATCATATATCCTGTCTTTTCGGGATTTACTTCCTAACCGATCGCTTTACTTGCTTCAAGTAAAATTTCCGTGTTTTCCCTAATCGTTTGTGGATTTTCTCCTAACATATTCACGTCATGCGCATAGACCAGAAGCTGATGTAACCCGTTCATTTCCAAACCCTGCCTGTTATCCTGAACTTTCCTAATGGCATATTGTAAAGCGAAGTTAAAAAGTAAGGGTGATAGTGCATCTCCCTGCTTTAGCCCGCAGTGAATTGGAAAAGCATAAGATAGAAACTGACATATACGGACTCTGCTGTATGTTTCACTGAGACACATTTTAATTAATCGAACTAGTTTCTTGGGAATACTAAATTCAATAAGAATATCATATAATACTTCCCTCATCAGGCAGCATGATGTGTGTACAAATTTTAAAAGCTCCATCTCAATCGCTTAAGGCAGGAGTTAAGTTCTGTTTAAATTGCTATCCAGGTGTACCTTTGTGTCTGAGTTAGGCAATTGAACACTAGCTTTGTTTTTAAAAAATTGTTCAGTGTGATAATAATTTCCAATTATCTACATTATTCAGTTTAAATAAGATAATTTTTATTATAGTAATTATCCTACCTTTCTTTATCAGCATTCACTTTGCATAGCTAGTAGGAGGACTGTTCACATGCTATATCGCAAGAACAAACACTTCACTTTTGTTATTACACTTCACGCTCTACATTTTCAATGTTACTCACACCTTCGGCATTTCTGTATAAAGTGTATGGAAAAGTTTGGAAAGTTTTCTGGCACTACAGTAATTATATGCTCATATACAGGGTGAGTAAAAAGTATGAAAGCATTCTTGTGATTTTATTTCTAATTTTATGAAGAAACTATTTATACAAAAGTTCTAGGGTATCAAATAAGAAATATTTTGAACATGATTTCAAAATACTATGCTTTTCATTTATAAAGGCCGTGCCAATGAGTCTGTTTTTTTTTCTAAATAATACCATGTATACTTATTTCTCCATTTTTGGATTCTCCAGGTCTCAGTACGTACAACTTTTTCTTAACATTTATAAACTATTCTTTTGTAAATATTACCTCTTTTGATGGCAATGTATACTTAGCGGCAAAAAGAATGGGCCGGGCAACAATTTCTAAGTTCCAGAGACATAACATTGCGCATGCTCGTCTCGTCAAAGCCATAGTTCACCAGGTAACACATAATTAAACCATTTAAATTTTCTGTATTTTATTTAAGAGTCTAAAATATGTAATAAAATCGAATGGCGGGTTGATTCTAGATACATCAGGGCCCTTGAAGAGTGAACTAATAATAAAATTGATAAATACAAAATCAACCGGAGCGAATATGAACAGGAAAGCCACGTATTATGCCGAACTGATATAAACAGTTGCAGTAGCGTAAGTTGTTACCGCATTGGTATATTGAACAAGTTGATAGTAATAGCACAAGGTTCGAATCTCCCCCAATCTATTTTTTTAATTACAAATTTGCCATCATATGTGTCTCGCAAAGCTGTAATTATGTGGCGATATCTCTTAGAATATGCCCAAACTCTAACAAATAATAAACCTCCCTCTCTCTTTCAAGCAATACTGCTATCCGTTAATACATCGTTCTGTCTCATCATTACGCTTGAAGATGGCACAGACACAATGATTCATTGCCCTGGTTCCCAATGCAATTCAAATGACGTGACTCCTTATGTAACAACTAGATGGCAGGACAGTAAACCTGACAAAAGTTGTTACCGTCAAAGTCTATAACGCCGAGCAATCGGGGTATATATATGATCTAGGCTATTAGCTTTTGTGTGCAATTCTTTAATCCAAAGCCTCCTCAAATTGATGTACTGAAACATTAAAATTTCACTTTATTCAGTACACATACATTTCAGTCAAAAGAGAGAATTTTTACAAAAGAATTGTTTACAAATGGCAAAAAATATGATTCTGTACGGACTGTACGTACTGAGATCTGGAGAATCCAAAAATGGAGACAAGTATATGATGCCATTAAAAAAAAACAGACTCATTGGCACAACCTTTATATATATGGAAAGCAAAGTACTTGAAAATATGTTCAAAATATTCCTTCTTAGATAGCCTACAACTTTTGTATAAACAGTTCTTCATAAAACTATAAATAACAAAGTTACAAGCATTATTCCATACTTTTTACCCCCCCCCCTTCCCATATAAATTTGAGAAAATATAAGGAGGTGGATTTTAAAAATAAATTCAATATTTTAGTCACGCAGATTAAAAACTTTGAGACTAGAATAATGGACTCGCGGATGTTTGCAGTATCGCTGTGTTGCTTGTAAAATTCCATTAATTCATCATCCCGCTTAATCCCTCAACGTGAATGAGTAATGGATTTTGCCATTTAAACTAAGACCGGACGTGTAATCTCTTAAACAGATCCAACTGAAGGCAATATTATAGCGTCACTGCATTCACTACTTACTGCCATTGCTACTACAGATATTAATTTATTTTGGTTTCTGATTACTACACGTTTTCGATCAAGAATACATTTCCACGTTTTTTAATTTTATATTCTTGTAAGAACGAGGTCGTTAACTATTTTTTAAAGAAAATTGCTTATATTTACGATATAGCGTGGTGAAAGCATTATAACAGAATTCAGGAAAAGTTAGAGAAGACTAGACGAAGTACTATACTATTTTTGGCCAATCTTAATAAACAATTAATTATTATTAATCATTTTAATTTAAGTAAATAGTTTGTTTTTAGACGATAACATTTTCATGTGTGATCGCAGTTTATTTGTTGATAGGTGTTATTCATTTGTTATTATTCTTATGACACAGTTTTACTTTTTGGTGGAAAAACCTGGTATGATGCATATAAAAATTCAAATAATGGACTTAAATTAATAAAAAAATGGTCAAACATAAATCATCTTTCTATCAACGAAAATAAAACCATAATTATTCCATTCTCATTATCTGAAAAATGTAACAAACCTCCTACAGATATTGATTGCCGTCCCAAACAGGGTTTAATAATCGGTCTCCTAATCAATTCTAAATGAATATTTATATTTATTTCAAGTTTTTCTTTAATAAAAACCCTAGTTAGGTAGGCTATCATTGAAAAATTTATTGGAAATGCAGTAAACAATTTAGGCTACGAGACAAATTACATTTTATAAAGAATATAAGTGACGATTAATTATGCTAATCGATGACTTCAGTGCAGTGGAGGATATCATGTCCAGGGTGCTGTCAGGAACTTTTAATTTTCAGAAGACTTCTAAGGACTCCAGTGGGATTGTGCCTCTAGCCCCAATCATAATTCCTATAATGTCCCATCTTGATGTTACTCGTATATTTGGTCCCCAAATCGCTGCAGCATGGCAGATAAATTGCCCATTTTTCTTTGCAGACTTCTCTAGGTTGTTCCTCGCTGTTCTCAAAACGGACTGTAGGATCGAGAATGAGTCCACAATTAAAAGTGTTAAATTACATAACTCTAATTGTTGCCTTATACAGTGTAAATGTTCAATTATTAAGGAGTCCTCTGACGTTAAGTATTTAGGCATAATTTTTATAACCTTTTGTAATAAAGTATGTAAAATAATAGATTATTTTGTTTTATTGAGGAATTACTTGTCAATAAGTTTATTACGCACAATATACTTAACTTTATTTCAATCGGTAATTATGTCTGGGATTATAGAATGGGGTAGCTTATTTAAATCCAATTTTAATCCACTTTATTTATTACAGAAGAAAACAATTAAAATATATCTTCATAAACCTATTGATTTTCCTTCTCAAAAATTGTTCTTAGACTTTAATGTTCTTAAAATCAGACAAATTTATTATATTGTATTAATAAAATACATACATAAAAATCGAATTAATTTCGAGTTGTATTCTCATGGTTATGAAACAAAAGGTATGAATTCTTTAAGATTGTTTGGACCAAAATGCAACGCTGCTGCAGTATTTAATCATAGTAGTAATTTAGGCCCAAATTTAAATATCCTAATCTTGTCAATTCTAATAGTCCTAGTATTAAATATAAAAAGTTATGTATGGATTTTATAAAAATTGGAAAACTGTAAATTTAAATTTATATATTCTTATTGCGTAGTAGACATAACACAAATTGTATTATATACTTCTTAATTTCAATTCGGGAATCTGCCCCTGAGCACGAGTTCTACTCTTTTAGATGACCTTACTTATGACAAGTTCACAGATTGTCACCCTTGATGACCTTACAAAAGACTTTATAATAATAATAATGATAATGATAATGATAATGATGATAATGATAATGCTTCGTACCCGATAAATTGACTCGTAGATATCTAGGCATTACTGAATAAGAACAAAATCAGTTCGAGGGAGTAAAGACAGACAAACTGTGTGCCTAAAACCTTTTTTTGAGGCATCGAAATATTTTCTGTAATAAGAAAATAAAGGTGGAGTGAAACAAGTATTACTGCCCGCTTCTGATAGTTTGAGATAGAAATAAGTAGAATTTAGCTAAGAAACTATGTGAAACATCGAAGTAAACATGAAGTTAAATTGTTCCGCAACAAACTTCAAAGTGCAGCGGCAGGAACTGGGAGGTTCAAGTCTGTCCAGTGACATGGCAATTACTTAATCTTGGTGCATCTGTGGACAAACATAACGTATACAGCAAGTGTTTTTCGCTATTTACTGATGTATGTAAAATAATGTGAAACTTTGTGTTAGCTTCTGGAGTAGGATAGTGGGGAAAAAAACAGTTGGAGTAAAAGAGAATTAATTAAATATTCGACGCTTTTGTAGCCGACTGCCTTCGTTAGGAATTACTATTTAACAGTTGTAATACTTAGGCCTACTTACTTACTGGCTTTTAAGGAACCCGAAGGTTCATTGCCGCCCTCACATAAGCCCGCCATTGGCCCCTATCCTGCGCAAGATTAATCCGTTCTCTATCATCATATCCCACCTCCCTCAAATCCATTTTAATATTATCTTCCCATCTACGTCTCGACCTCCCCAAAGGTCTTTTTCCCCTCCGGTCTCCCAACTAACACTCTATATGCATTTCTGGATTCGCCCATTCGTGCTACATGCCCTGCCCATCTCAAACGTCTGGATTTAATGTTCCTAATTATGTCAGGTGAAGAACACAATGCGTGCAGTTTCGTGTTGTGTAACTTTCTCTATTATCCTGTAACTTCATCCCTTTTAGCCCCAAATTTTTCCTAAGAACCTTATTCTCAAACACCCTTAACCTATGTTCCTCTCTCAAAGTGAGAATCCAAGTTTCACAACCATAATGAACAACCAGTAATATAACTGTCTTATAAATTCTAACTTTCAGATTTTTTGACAGCAGACTGGATGATAAAAGCTTCTCAACCGAATGATAACAGGCATTTCGCATATTTATTCTGTGTTTAATTTCCTCCCGAGTATCATTTATATTTGTTACTATTGCTCCAAGATATTTGAACTTCTCCAATAATAATAATAATAATAATAATAATATTATTATTATTATTATTATTATTATTTATTTTAGCTGGCAGAGTTAAGGCCGTAAGGCCTTCTTTTCCACTCAACCAGCAAAAAGTATACATACATATGTATGAACTTACAAAGAATTCAAGAATTTGATTTAGATAAGAGCTACACGTATACAAGAGTTATTTACGAATTAAACAACAAAATACTATGAACTTTTAATTAAACACTGAAATACAAACTATGTAGCAGAATTAAGCTAAAATACATAGAATGTTAATATATTTCAAATCATGTTAGATAATAGAAAGAGATTAGAATTATAATTAGAATTAGCCACGAAATCCCATGAAGGGAAGGGCCTCCTGACTATGCAGGGTGGCTTGTCAAACAGTTTCCGGTTAGCCACTCCGGGAATGATGGTCATGTTTGTAATTTCATATCTGAAGGGTCCACTGTTCACTAGTCACTGTTTAGGTTCAAGTCACTTTGTGATTAGTTTCCATTGTTGTCGGTCTTTCGCTGTTCTTGACCATAGATGGCCGAATCTTGCTCTAAGTTAGTCTGCCCATCTTGTCTTCTGTCTTCCAGCGTTCCGTTTCCCAATCCTTGGGTCCCATGTCGTAAGGATGTGTGTCCACTGGTTCGCGTTGAGTCGCATCACGTGTCCTGCCCATTTCTTCTTCAGCATGTCGGCCATCTTTGCTGCGTCTTTGAGGTGTGTTTGTCTTCTTATGTCTTCGTTGCGTAGTCTATGTCTCAGTGTGATGTTCAGCATCTTCCTCTCCATTTTCCGTTGGCACTTTCTCAGCATGTCCCGCTCTCTTTCCGTTAGAGACCATAGAAAGAGATTATTATGAGACAATTTGGAAATACAGCACTATCAGGATGCATGTCTAAAGGAAGGAGTAACAATACAGACAGTGATAGTTTAAGTCAGTATGATTGGAGTGAAATGCTAAGAAGGTTATATTTTAAGCTGTTTTTAAAAGTGTTTATTGTCTCGCAGCCCCTAATACTTTGTGACAGGGAATTCCATTGTCGCGAGGGGGATACTGTAAAATATAATGAATAACGAGATGTTCTATGAAGAGGTATACTTAACGCGCCACAGATAAGTGATCTGGTATTTACGTCGTGGTTAGAGTATAGATAAGAGGAACAAGACGAAAGGTAATTTGGTGTTGAAGTGTGCAGAATTCGAAAGAGTAAAGACAAAGAGTGTAAAGTTCTACGTTCTTTAAATATTATCTTACTAGGAATACTATATTGCTCATAAAATAAAAACCAAGAGAACAATTGAAACTTTTTATCTGGACAGTAGTATTTGCAGCACCTAGACTGCATGGAAGAATTTGGGTATTCTGTAGACAAGATAATCCAAATTCGACGTGAAAGGACTGTATGCAAAATTTGTATATAGGGGAGTAGAGGGTACAGTGAGACACAAAATATTAAGATATATGTATGCAAGTGAAATTTAAAGTATTTTTAAAATCAAGTGCAACAGAAATATACATTAAAACATGGAGTGCAATAATACATAAACAGAAATATTAATTGGTAAAGGACATAATATACAATGCGTGTTTGTCAAAAAAAAAATGCAAATGTCTCACTGTTCCCATTCAGGAGGGTACAGTGAGACACCAGTGTCTATTAACGGACATTGAAATGATTTAAATTTATTTCAAAAGAAAAGAAAGCTTGCTGTCTCTTTATCTTGTCATGTTCTGTAGACTTATTTAGAATCATTTTGATGTCTGACTTCGAAACCATTGAAACATCTGGAACATTTGGAAAAGTGAATTTTCCATGACTTTTCAAACTTTTGCTAAAAATAAAATGAATTTTTGGTGACAACAAAACTTATAATTATAAGCATTTAATTTAATTCTTTATTATTTTTTAATACATTTTTTTAAATTTTGTGAATAATTTTTTATTTAAGAAATCATTAAAATGTAATGTAGCCATTATTTTAAGCTATAGTTCCTAAATTGGTTACTAGTACGTTAATTTTTAATGTTAGTCACCGGTAAATGTAATATAATTAGTTTATTTTTGCAAATCATTGGTAAATGGGAACAGTGAGACGTCTCAGTGTACCCTTCAATGGCATGTCTCACTGTTCCCTTTACGCATAGTTCGTTTAAAAATGGCACCATCGCTTCAAAATTAAAACAAAAAAGACGAAACTTTGCAAAACATAACGTCAAATACCATAGTATTAGGTTACAAAACATTAATATTTCTATTTAATTTGTATATCCAATATAACCTTCATTAAACACAAGCCAAAATTTTACTTATAGAGTGAAATATTACGAATTATTTTTTCATCACTCACCTTTATAACTAGAATCAAATCGAGTATGAAAATACTGTTACTTTACTCATGCAACATACAACTCCACTGTTACAAACATTTCAACATCAAAATTTACCATTTAATAAAAAATGTCTCACTGTACCCACTTCTCCCCTACATAGTGTGTGTTCGGGTGATGCGTTACTAACTTCAAGAGATACAAGATGTGGCAAGGAACAACGTTCACATTTCGACATCGCCACCGTGGGCGCCTTGTAACATTTTTAGAAACGACATGTTACATCTGACTACCTAACCCCATTGGTCCATTTTGTTTTGTTAAGCCAGTTATTATGGCCACGGTAGGTTGCACATCTTAAACAGTTCTACCACCATTAATCTTTACGTTTAAGATTCCAGTGAGATGTAATTAATTGATGGAACGAAAAGAACCAATCTGGTGGTTAAGACCTTAAAAAAATCACTGGCGTAGCTCAGCTCGCAGGCGCTTTTGCCTGCTGATCAGGGTCTACGCTTGGGCTTGGGTTCGATTCCCGCTTGGGCAGATTTCCTGGTTGGTTTTTCCGAAGATTTTTTCCACATATAAGGCGAATGTCAGATAATCTGTTGCGAATCCTCGGCCTCATCTCACCAAATACCATCTCGATATCACAAATTCCATCGAATCTAAATAACTTAGTAGTTAATATAATGTCGTTAAAGATCTGGAAAGGTATTAATGCAGTATTTCATACTTGTAAGGATTTAATTTATTTCGATTGATTTATATACAGGGTGATTCACGAGGATTTACCGTCACTTACGGAGCTTATTTCCGAAGACATTCTGAGCAAAAAGTTTCATATAAACATTTATCCTAATCGCAATATTTTCAATGTTACATTAATTTGAAGTTATTAGTAAAATATCTTTTTTGTTTAGTTTTACGAATAAAAAGAATATTACAAATAGACAATGAACTATTCAGAAATGTCATTTCTTTAATTGGCTAGTGTTCTGAAGCTAAAAGTGTGATGCTAACTGCTTTGTACAGATTTTATTTTTCAATTTTTAACTAAAAATGACATCATTCTTACGCACTCGTCACAAAAATTGTTACAAATCATACGACTTCAGGAACATACTCGTAGTTCTTTACAGTTTAGTTGTCATAATGTACAGTCTTCAAGAATTTGCAAGAGTGGCATGATTTGTAACAATTATTGTGATAAGTGCGTAAGAAAATTTAATTTTGTAGATAGGAAAAAAAATAAAAAAGGATCTGTATGAAGCAACTATGGAATTCGCAACACATTTTTAGCTTCAGAATACTAACTAATTAAAGACATGATACTACTGAATAGTTCATTCTTTATCTGTAGTATTATTTTACGTTAAAACCAAAGAATAATGGTATTTTACAAACAACTTCAAATTAGTGTAATTCTGAAAATATTGAGATTAAGATAAATATTTATATGACATTTTTTGTTCAGAATGTCTTCGGAAATATGGTTCGTAATTGGCGGTAAATCCTCGTGAATCATCATCATCATCATCATCATCATATTATTCCAGGCACGAAATTAGGCCATTGTTGGCCTGTTTCGGTTCCAGCTATACAGGATCCAATAGACGTTTCTGTGGACGTCCAGGTCGTCGTCGTCCTGGGGTGTCCGGCCAGTTTCCATACGAGAAATGTGTTGAAGCCATCTGTTTCTCTATTCTGTAATCTTTTCTTCTAATGGTTGCATGTTGAGTTCCTGCAGTATATTGTCGTTCCTCTTGTGGTGCAGAAGTGTGTATCCTGCAGTTCGTCGCAGATATTTCATTTCATCTGCTCTTAATCTGCTGATATCTCTTTGTTTCAGAACCCAAATTTCGCTTCCATAGAGAAGAGTTGGTAGTGCGAGGGTTTTATATAGCTTTATTCTGGAATGTTTCTGTACTAAACTTGGTTTAGGGTATGGTTTAGCAGTCCTAATATTTGTAAAAATTTGTTAATTTTTCTGCTTACATTATTCTCTCCTTCGTATGATATATTATATCTTAAGTATGAAAAGGAATTTATCTGTTCTAAAATCACTTTTTCAACAACAATTTTGCTTCGGATTGGGTTTGTACCTTCAAATGACATTATTTTTTTTCTGGTGTAAACGTCATGCCATGTTCTTCTATGATTTTATTTAGTTTAAATATACCCATCTGTAAATTGTCTTCGGAGTTTGCAACTAATACTTGGTCGTCAACGAAAAAAAAAAATGGGTTTAGTCTTAGTCTTTAGTCTTATGATAAATCCTCGTGAATCACCCTGTATTAATTATATGTACATGCTTTTATTATAATAATTTTTATTACGATAATAAAACATATTTTTATTGAAGAAAGAATGCGAAGCATAATTCAAAGATCACAGAATTATTAATTTTATTAGGTAGGTTATTATAGAACATTTTTTGAGTGTCGTTTAAGAAGTACTAAAGAATTAATTTATATGTTGTAGTAATTCGAATTATTCATTATTCGTAAAAAATGTGAAATTATTGGTTTCAAAGAAAAATACACAATCACAGTGGGGTCTACCTTATAAGTGCTTTAGAAATAATTTTATGTTGCAAAAATGGTATTTTAAAGACACAACATAAAGCCTCAAATTAACGTATTAGGACCTGATACTAATTTTCATTTGACAGTTCTGTCCCTTCTTATTGTTCATATGCTTTGTAGTGTTAAAAGTTCAATATTTCAACTGACTTCCCTACTTAGCCTGAGTTCACGGCTTCCTTGAGCTACATCAATAGCTCTCTTGACCTAGATGTAAATCCTATGGCTTCCGTGTATTAAAAAGTGGTTGAATAATCTATACTAATAATAAATCTGTAGCCGAAATTTTTCTGGTAATTTTCGATTTTCCAAAAACAATTGGTCCTAACATATATAATTAACCACCCTGAAACCGAAAATCGCTTTTTTGAAATTTTTGTTTGTATGTCTGTCTATATGTTTGTTACCTTTTCACGCGACAATGGCTGAACCGATTTATATGAAAATTGGAATATAAATTAAGTTCGTTGTAACTTAGATTTTAGGCTATATGGCATTCAAAATACTTTATTTAAAAGTGGGGTTATAAGGGGGCCTGAATTAAATAAATCGAAATATCTCTCTTATTATTGATTTTTGTGAAAAATGTTGCATAAAAAAAGTTTCTTCAAAAATGATTTCCGATAAGTCTTATTCTTTACGAAATATTTAAAATATTTAATGAGATAAATGAGTTTTAAAATTAAAATAACGCCATCTAAGACGGTGCAATGAAATAACAAATGACTTCGTCTATAAGGGGCCTTGGACAACAACAATCGAAACAGGGGCCTTGGACATCAACAATCGAAAGCTATTAAACTTAGCCTACAGACAATGTTTCTGTGTTTGTATGAAGTAATATCGGAAGCTAAATTAACCGATTTGTATAATTAATTATTATTTCACCATTGGAAAGTGTAGTTTCTCTAGATGGACATAATGTTATAATGTTATTACAGTAACGTCTGAGTAAATCGAGGACAGGTAAGATTAAAATAGCTTCTTATGCACAGAAAATAGGCTATTTTGTACATTCGTTTTCTGTATTTCTTAAAATAATATTTATGTACACTCATTTTAATCTCAGAGAATTAACGAACAACGAGAGTGTATTGATTTAGAATGCAGTAATAGTACGTTAGCTTAGCAATCCATTATTTTATAATTCAAATTTTAACTATGGTCAATTGAATCGTGTTAAAATACATAAAATATATATGCATTAAATGCAATGCAAAAGAAAATTGGGTAATGAGCGAAGCAGATTATCTTGCGCTGTTGTAAAAGTTGTTCCCTGGATCAAACGTCCTATTTTAATTATGTAATTACTTTATATTTATTTCTAACAGGTGCAGCGGAGCGCATGGGTACGGCTAGTGAATAATAAAATTTTAACATTTTACGTGTCTTACTTTAACGAACATTCTTAGTTTTGGTTGACCAAAAAAAGATGAAAACGACTGTGTTATATGTTAATTTGTAAGATTTGAATGCTGCAGAAAACTAACTGAATTTATAAAGATCTTAATTAGAGGACATTAACTTGCAGCTCGTTATCGTGACGCGAGACGCGACGTCTCGGGGAAATGCCTCTCACAGTTTTAAAACTGCATTAAAGTGATATAGGGTCAGCGCGATCTCGGTTCTCCATATAAAGCAACTCAGAATATAACTTAATGTTCCTAATTATGTCAGGTGAAGAATACAATACGTGCAGTTTTGCGTTGTGTAACTTTCTCCATTCTCCCTCTTAGCCCCAAATATTTTCCTGAGCATCTTATTCTCGAACACCCTTAACCTCTGTTCCTCTCTCAGAGTGAGAGTCGAAGTTTCACAACCATACACAACAATCGGTAATATAAATCTAATTTTCAGCTTTTTTGAGAGCTTCTAGCAGGCACTTCTCATATTTATCCTGCGTTTAATTTCCTTCGGAATGTCATTTATATCTGTTACTGTTGATACAAGATATTTGAATTTTTTTTACCTCTTCAAAGAATAAATTTCCCAATTTTTATATTTCCATTTCGTACAATGTTCTGATCACGAATCATTTTCATATACTTTGTCTTTTCGGGTTTTAAGTTATTTCCAAACCTATATCTTTACTTGCTTCAAATAAAATTCCCGTGTTTTCCCTAATAGTTTGTGGATTTTATTCTAACATATTCACGAATAATAATAATAACAAAGACAAATCTTCGTATCTTTCCTCTCTCCCTCCATGAGAAACATGAATGAATTAACACTAGATATTCAAGAATGGTATACACTTACTTGGCCATGTAATGAGCATGGTGAAAGGCAACCTCTTAAAACAATAGGCGTATAGTTCATACATACCCAATCCATGTGAAGGAGCGGTAAATATCTACTCTATTACCGAAAATAAAACGCCATTCTGTTGGAATTATTGCAGGATAGGCTATCATTTCAACTACAGTGTCCGTACAGACGTAAACCTTAAATTATGAAGAACATACATGACTTCCATCAAGTCAAATGGCTCCATTTCCTTGATTGACTTAAATCTATTGCTTATTGACCACTTAGGCTGGGACATTTCAAATACAGTGTCCATACAGACGAAAACCTTAAATTATCAAGGACATACACGACTTCCATCAAGTCAAATGGTTACATTTCCTTGATTGACTTAAATCTATTGCTTATTGACCGCTTAGGATAGGAAGCCTAATGGAATGAACACGTATAACTATCAGTGACTGTGTTTCACAAGTGGACTGATTCTAAACTGTAGATTTAGAGTAATGATAAAAATACAGAATTGTTGCATGTCTGGCGATGTAATGTGGTTGAATTATAGTTTTAAAAAAGGGGAAATAACATCTATCAAGTAGTACGTAACGGATATCTTAATTGAAATACGTTCCCAAGCAACGATCGTATCTCAACAAATAGTCTATGGATGTTAGATTTCAGTAAGTGCAATTATTTCAACTTTTAAGAAACGTGTTAGGGCTACACTCCACCATAGTACAGGAAGCTATTCAAAGAGATCAAAAACGTCATTTTCGTACACGTCCATAGTTGTAGTTCTAGCCTTAAATTAATAATGACTGTTACACTTTTACTACGTCGTACTACTTTTGACCAATAAAACTGTAAGAAAGGACGTCTTTCAACCAATCAAGGCTGTTTATTCTACAATTTTATCACTTTCCTAGCATTTGTTTATTTTTATCACTTCTATAGCATTTGTTTGCTTTCATCACTTCCCTAGCATTTGTTTCTTTGTTTGCTAACATTTCAAACTCTAATTCTTTAGGGAAAGTATAAAACATGTTTTTCGATCGTCATTTGTTTCCCGCATAGATATTCGATTAAAAATGGCGACTCTGTTTAAACATTTTGGTGAAGGTAAAATCAGTCAAATAGAATTTTAGAATAGTACATTATGCAACGAGCCTATAATGAAGGTAATTTTCATACGAGCTTCTTAATTACCATCATAGGCGAGTTTCATACGACTTTTTATGCTCGACCATATTTCTAACTTGATATTATTAATTTTCTTTGTATCTGACCTTGGCCAATGTCCCGTATGTTATGAGATGTGCGCAGACGCGAAAGTATTGATTTTTTCCGAGGAACAGATGTTCACATTGACCTTGCTAGGCCATAAGAAACTACAGAGATAACATTAAAATTAAATTAGACATTGAAAAACGAGATGACAAATTGAGTTTATTTGAATATTATTTACAATTAACGCTAATTATTATAGTAACAGAACATAACCTTCTGCGACAGTATTGGATTTCCAGCCTCCGTGACTTTTCGCTAATTCTCTTTCGATTGCATATCCGAGAATAATCGATACTTGCGGTTTTATAACGGTAGAAAGCTGACCTGTCATTGGCTGAACAGTTGTAACCTGAGTCGTCATTGGCTGAAAAACCTGACCCTTAATGAGTAGGTGTACTTTAATGACATACATTAAAGGTCTGCTACCAGGTGTATAATTACTACATTTCGGCATGGTCGAGCATAAAGTCAATTAATGTTTTATTGTATTTACTTAAAAATGGCTTTTAAGGAACCCGCAGGTTCATTGCCGCCCTTACATAAGCCCGCCATCGGTCCCTATCCTGTGCAAGATTAATCCAGTCTCTATCATCATATCCCACCTTCCTCAAATCCATTTTAATATTATCCTCCCATCTAGTCTCGGCCTCCCCAAATGTTTTTTTCCCTCCGGTCTCCCAACTAACACATTGTTTTATTATACTAGAGTAATTTATTTCTTATAATCTATATATACTTTTCCTGTTTTTATCACCTTTCTACCATTTGTTTCTTTGTTTGTCAACATTTCAAACTGCAAATTCTTTACGGTACTATAAAACATGCTTTTCAATCGTCATTTATTTAGTCAACTGAAAATGGCGGCTCCGTTCAAATGTTTTGGTGAAGCTAACATTAGTGAAATAGAATTTCAATAAGGCAATTAATATTTTATTGTATTAGAGTACTTTATTTCTTCTAATCCAGGGATGTCCAACAGCGCTCTGGAGCTGTGAACTACAGAGCCTTCACTCCTCCCTTATATACCGTGCAATGGTTGAACACAGATAGCAGGCAGTCCGGCTGAATGATAGTAAACAAAAGCGAAACTGCTGCGGCTGGTACTTTGATAACTTTTATACATCTTACCAATTGGTTAGGAACTCAGTTTAGATTTGCACTTGACGAACTCTGATAAACAAAGAATGTCATCTACATGAGGATGAATTATGATGATAATGATAATGATTAATAATAATAATAATAATAATAATAATAATAATAATAATAATAATAATAATAATAGAGTTTTATCTACTGGGTCATTCCATGAATGTTGTTCGTTAGTGACGGAAGTAGGTAAATCATAATAATAATAATGTTGTTAATATCATGTTCAAAATATCAACTTTGTGTGTATGTGTTGTAGTAGTGCAACTTCAAGTTCAGAAACATAAACTGTTTTGATGTATAAAATTAATTGCTTTTAGCGTGACTTGAAATTTGTTCATAGTTTTTGTTACAGATTCAAAAATATCTCCTCCTCGAGTTCCATCCTTTAGTGAAATGACATCTACAAGATCTCTATGAACATTAAAATCTGATTCGACACTCCTTATGAATATACTGTAGCTAGCTGCGCCGTATCTTTCCGGTCGGTACTTTCATCAACAGCTATAGTAAGTAATAAGTGAAAGTTTTCATTCTTGCTATCAGTTGTTCCTCCAAGTTATCTCCCATTTATGATACGCGCTCTAAAAAAATATTACGAGACAAACATATAGATTTAAAATCATTAACGTATTCCGGACATATCCCCTTTGCAACAGCTATGAGACAGCCCTTCACAAATTCTCCGTTAGTAAATAGCTTTGAAGCCGTTGTAATAATTTCACAAATTTTGTAGCTAGCACGAACCAAGCTTGTTCTACTAACATCCGATGATGATGGAAGGTTTTCTGAATTCAATCTTGATTTTAATTCTTCTACAGCCTTTTCACGATTGAAACCGGATAACTTTTCTGGTCATAAGCTTCAGCATGACGTGTAGAATTAAAATGCCTTTTAATATTAAGATGGCTAATGTATCCAAGTCCTTTTTCTACATATTAAGCAATGTGCCTTTCCGTCCTTTAAGATAAATAAATATTTATCTGTCCGCTCACTATTGAATCGTTGTTCCATATCCATACCAGCCGCCAGAGTTCATAAACACACTGCGTACAGAACACTGCTACAGCGAGCTGACTGACTGTCGTTTCAGCTCAGCTACGGTAGGAAACAGTATTAATCGTTTCAAAGTTTGAGAGCGCTGTTCGACATCCCTGTTCTAATCTTTATATACTTTCTTCTAATTGTGTAATAGTAAATTAAATCCCACTCGAGTTTTGATTTTCTCTAGATAAATCAAAACCTCTAGTGAGATTACTGTTAAAAAAAGCTTACCTATACAATGTTATACGTATTAAATGTTAGTCACATTTAACTCTTATCGAACGTACTAGAAGTACAATTTGAATCATATTGCCATGAGAATATAGGCCTATCGTATGTAACATTCCTGGTCAGTACTAATAACATGTAAGTCTACATTTTAAATGAATTCAAAGTGGCATTTTAATACAAACACATATACAGGGACATCACTTTACTTTTACTTCAATTTTTATTGTACCTGCGTTTCTAAATGTACTTGACTCCCATCCCTTTCACTAATGTCCTTGCTAACGTCAGTCACGGCCTCTGTTGCTAGCAGTGAAATAAACAGTACAGAGTACAGTGTGTTTCAGAAATATGTTGCATTTTCTATAGAAGAAAAAGCTTATCTTATTGAAGTTTATTTTCACACAAATATGGTGTGTAGCATAACTGAATTTATCTGTGTGAACTGAGCACAAGTGAAGATTAGAGTTACCGAAAGTACGGTACCCTATAATATGGTACGGTACTTAACAGCATTATTTAAACAAGAGTTTTGTTTTACTGTTTGTAGGTATGAAGGACGATGGTGGAAATTGGAATTACAATATAACCGAATGTGAACAACAGTTTCTTTTTTTTTAACAATTTCCTGATTATATCATTACGGAATATTTTCGTAGAAATGTAATTAATCTGGCAGATAAATTTAGAGCAACAGAATGTACAGAAAGGAAGAAAAGTGTAATATGGCCAACAAAGGTGACAGAAGATGCTGTAGAAGATGCTAGAGACAGGATGCAGCGAGGTCCTAATAAGTCGGTCAAGAAGTTAGCTGTAGAAATTGCGGTTTCTTACGGAAGTGCTCACAAAATTCTCAGGAATAAATTACGTTAGTAATATGCTGAATAAAGTAGACATTACATAATGTATATAACAGCCTGAAGACTTGAGTTTGTGAAAAAAAAAATTGTTACTATTCTACTGTTCTTTGATAAAATACTGTAAAGTAATGACCAAACTGAAAATCGTAATACTATATTTCCCTGTAACATAAATGGATACACTACTTTTCTCTCCTCCTATAGCTAGTAAAATGATTTGTTTACATATTGCACTAGCAACTCCAAACTCCTGTATTGTAAGGGGGGGGGGGGTAACAGTGTTTCCGAGTATAGCCAGGTTAATGTTAAAAATGTTAGTAAAAATAAAATGATGTCCCTGTGCATACGTATGTATGCACGACATACACAACACTTCACAAACCATCTTTAGATAACTTTATCTTCGTCTTGAAACCCTGCCGTTCTGATTTTTTATTCGCATTGACCCCGTAGAATCGATCAAGATTTACTTAATTTTTTGTCCTCTTATTTAGGAACGTGGAAGGAGTCTACGTACTGATCCCCCCCTTCATACCACTGTCTGTTTCACCTCACTCGCCTGTTCTTTCTCACACAAGTCGATAAGCGTCCAGAATCGATGTACACATGAACAGTAGTCTGCTTGAATACAAAGGCTGAAGACTAGAGCCACCAACTAGATACTGTACACGTGCTGCAGTCAGACACACAGCAGTTTTTATGTACCCATAGTAGTCAGTCAATTTAGGTTCAAATCAAAGGTACTCTGTGACATTGGGTGCAAAAGCTACGCGTTAGTTATTTATATCCATGGACTGACTGGGTTCAGCATGACGATATTCTATTTTTCCTCACGAAAAATTCGTTATAATAAAAAAAAAATACTTCTTCCTTCATCGGGATCATTTGAGCCGCTCAGGGCAGAAGTGGTGTAAGTCAAAATTGGGTAATGTGGTTTAAAGTAAAAATTCTGTAAAATACAGCTTAAAGTCCTTCGTGCTATCCACTGACTACTAATATTTTAAATAAATTCAATATTAATTGCTACTTTGCGCTGTATTTTACAGAATGTTTACTTTAACCCTCATTACCCACTTTTGACTTACACCACTTCTGTTCGGAACGGCTCATTTTTAGGTTCGCTAAACTGATAAATTTTTTATACTTGAATTAGTTACAAAGGAAATCTTTTTTGCATTTAAGGTAAAAGAAAATGGCGAAGAGCAAAATAAAAATTAGCAAAACTGAAAAATTCGTTGTAACAAATAGGTATTCCTTCATCGGGATCATTTTTAGATGCTAAACTGGTATTTTTTATAATGGAGTTCGTTTTAAAGGCATTCTTTTTGCATTCAAAGTATAAGAAAATAACGTAGACCAACATAAAATTTCGCAAAACTGAAAAATTCGATATAACAAACACTGCTTCTTTCATCAGGATTATTTTTAGATGTGGAAGTGGTAAATTCTTTATAGGCTACCGGAGTTCGTTACAAAGGCATTCTTTTTGCATTACAAAAATAATAAAATGGCGGAGACCAACATAAAAATTCGCAAAACTCAAAAATTGGATATAACAAACACTGCTTCTTGCATCGAAATATAAATACAAATATAAGAAAATGGAAACTAATATAAAAATTCTTAAAACTAAAAATTTGTTGTAATAAATATCGTTTCCTTCATCGCTTTCATTTTTAGATGCTTAACTGGTGAATTCATTATACTGGAGTTCGTTATAAAGGTATTCCTTTTGTATTTAAAGTACAAGAAAATGGTGTGGACCAATATAAAAATTCGCAAAACTGAAAATTCGTTATAACAAAAAAAAAATCTTCTTCCTTCTTCACGATCATTTTTAGGGTCCGTAAACTGGTGCTCGTTATAAAGACATTCTTTGCGTATTTAAAGTATAAGAAAATGGCGGATAGCAATGCAAAACTGAAAATTCGTTATAGCAAAAAAAAAAAATACTTCGTCCTCCATCGGAATAAGTTTTTGGTTCGGTAAACTGGTGTTCGTTATAAATGCATTTTTTGTGCATTTAAAGTATAAAATATAAAAATTCGCAAAACTGAAAATTGCGTTATTCTGGCGTCGTTATAATGACACGTTTCTGTATACATTATAAGTGAATTTGCCAAAATCAATGCGCGGGTGCTCTTGTAAAGGGGGTTAAGTCAAATTGCAAGGTATGTAAACTTCTCTCCTTTGGTATTGAACAAAACCCCTTTGTCACAAAATATGGAGCACTGTAACTGCATCAAAGATAGAAGAATGACTTTAACACAAAAGAAAAGTAATTGTGGATAGTTCAAATCTGTACTTATTCCAGTTTAGCCAAATCATATTTAACCCCCTTTACACGAGCACCCGCGAATGTAGGTTGATGGAATATTACAGCAAGAAGGCCAACGTAGAAAATGTACATGCATAGGCTACTTATTGTATATCTGGAAAACTACTATTTTTATAGCAAATTCCAGACATGAAAAGAGGAATCGTCAACATTGCTGTGTGATCTACACAGTATGCGAGCGCTCTGAACGACTTGCTGGCAGGAGAGACGAAGTCCGCGTAAGCTCACTTCACCTGTGTTCGTGACAGCGTTACACAACGATAACGCGACGGATGCAACAGTTTTATAACTGGCATTAACTCGTAGTCCTAATAACATAAACGACAAGTCTATTGAACAGAGCTCCTCTCTTCTGTTTGGGCGCCCTATACTAGGACGATGAATATACTGTACTAACGCCAATACTTGAGGTTGTGTAAAAAAAATCTCATCACCACGTTCTAAATAGACCTATTTTTCTATTTGAGACTTTGTAATCATCGTAAGTAGGAAGTTCGTACCAAAGCAGTAGATTTCAGTTGAGTACAGCGAGGAATATAGCTGCAAATTCTTATCACAGTCTAGTATATAGTCACGAAGCTCAATAGTAGTAAATATGCATCCATACATAGTTGATAAACACTAGGGTCGCTAATATCGCCTCATTACAGACAATGCGAAATAGTACCGGCACAGTCTATTGTTGCTAGCACCCTCACAACTCAAGTTTCGTGACTGTATATACTAGACTGTGGTACTATAAAACATACTTTGCAATCGTCATTTGTTTCTCTCATAGATAGTCGACTGAAAATGGGGGCTCCGTTCAAACGTTTTGGTGAAACTAACATCAGTGAAATAGAATTTAATAAGTCAATTAATATCTATTTATTGTATTAGAGTACTTTATTTCTTGTTATCTGTATATACTTTCTTCTGCTTTTATCACTTCCCTACCATTTGTTTCTTTGTTTTCCAACATTTCAAACTGCAAATTCTTTACGGTATTATAAAACATGCTTTGCGATAGTCATTTGTTTACATCATACAGAGTCAATTGAAAATGGCGGCTCCGTTTAAACGTTTTGGTAAAGCTAACATTAGTGAAATAGAATTTCAGTAAGGTAATTAATATTTTATTGTATTAAAGTAGTTTATTTCTTCTAATCTGTATATACTTTCTTCTAATTGTGTAATAGTCAATTAAATCTCACTCGAGTTTTGATTTTCTCTAGATAAATCAAAACCTCTAGTGAGATTACTGTTGATAAATCACATAAAACTTCTTTGCTCCTTACGGTATATACGAGTAAGAGTTCTGAGATAAACTTATTTTATAATTTATTTCTTGTAAATGTAAGGTTTTTCAAAGAGATTTATATTAAACAAAAAATATTAACCACATTTGAAAATTCCTCCATACAAGTATTTACTCTTACAGATATGCTGTATTTTAAAGTTAATGTTTTTCTTTCATTTGTTAATGGTTTAAATCATAATCCTGATATAAACGGTCGTTCAAAACTCACGATACATTTTTAAAGTCTTCTAATATTGTTATGAAATAAGTTTGCAGAATAATAATATACGTAGTTTCTTTACGAAAGACTGGAGTTTAAGAAAATATAAACGCTGTTTTGAGAATAAGCCACACTGTTGAGTAGCCCATCTGTTGTCGCCTCGTAATTTTATTTACGCTGCATATTCCATATTCTGAATTTTGTCTAATTTCCTCTACTTCTTGTAAAATGATCTCAGCAGTCACACAGTTTTCTACCGACTTTGGCCTGATACAAAATTTTTTGTCTGTCACGGAACCGGTTTCTTGAACACTTTTTTATATGCTTCCACGTTGACGACGAATTGCAGGGTCATACTTCAATGCACAAACGAGTTCTGAATATTCCCAGCGCGCCGGAACAATCTCTTATTACATAGTAACACTAAATAATTCGCATTTGTAGATGGAAAAATATTATTTTCTCATATGAATTTACAAAAGAAAATATTCGTTAACTCGCTCAAGAATTGCCTGAATTGCTCGATTTTTTATTTCATTTATCATAGCAACAGTGAAATGTTGGCGCAAAAGTTGGTATAAAAATAAATCATATTCTTACTTTTTGACAAAATTATGGCACTTCCAGATCTTTCGTTTGGCTTTTGAATACCCCTGTATTTAAATTTAAGAGATTCGCTATTTTCTAAGTTATTCACTGAAATATTAGGTCTACTCTCAGTAATAATATTGTTAGGTCCATTTGGAACATAATGCATAATAGGTCTATCTTAATATGTGTCCACACCTGTGGAGTAACGGTCAGCGCGTCTGGCTGCGAAACCAGGTGGCCCGGGTTCGATTCCCGGTCGGGGTAAGTTACCTGGTTGAGGTTTTTTCCGGGGTTTTCCCTCAACCCAATATGAGCAAATGCTGGGTAACTTTCGATGTTGGACCCCGGACTCATTTCACCAGCATTATCACCTTCATCTCATTCAGACGCTAAATAACCTTAGATGTTGATAAAGCGTCGTAAAATAACCTACAAAAAAAATATGTAAGTTATTGAGAAAGTGATTATGGTCATGATTGTGGTGAAGTAATAGAACATGATGATGATGATGATGATAAGATTTATGGTATAGTAATAACACTAATAATGTTGGATTAATTAAAATGTATCTCATTGAAACATACAGCAGAATCCGTATAGGCCAGTTTCTATCTCACGTTTTCCCAATTCACTACGGACTAAAGCAAATACAGTAGGTACATGCACTATCACCTTCACTTTTTAACTTTACTCTAGAACAGGTATGCTCAAAATTGTAAAAGCCCCGATTACACGGATGATGCTGCACTGCATAACACACACAGTGTACGGACTGGGCTCCGCAACTACATTACAGCACAGCCCGTGCCATAGATCTCACTCTCTTACAAATATGGATAATAAACTGAATTTGAAAAAGGAAAGAGTACACACTGTAATATTCAGTTATTACATTATTTATTATATTTTATATAGTTATGATACTATTATGTCATAGATAATGGTATTTTCATATTCCACCATACATTGCAGTCTATTCAACATGTGCATTCTTTTCTGCAAGTAATCGGAAAACCTATTTCGAACGAATTTACTGCAATGAGTAAAAGATGTTCATTTGTTAATCGGGATCTATGTTCGGATTTTTGGATTTAGCAACCTTCATTCTCGAAAATATGTTGAGGCAAAGATAGTGGCAGCGAATAAGCTCATCTTGGTATATTTCGTTTTGTTCATATTTTAATACTTCTATGCTTGTGAAGTCATATTCTCCGCATTTAGTTCTGAATTTGTAAATCAATTAACTCGTCCTAGAACTGCACTCTCACAGATTGTACCAAATTTACTATGAAAGGATTAACAAAAAGATTAATATCAGTCTCCATACGTCTAAAAATCACTAAATCTATGTTCTCTGAATTCACATTCGAGCTGTTGCAGTACAAAGATAGAATTAACTATATTTTGTTCACGCACCATAGATCTCTTTACAAGTTCACCATCCGTGGAGAGTTTTAGTGCCTTAGCTAATTCCCAACATACTACATAACTTGCTCCTAAACATAGACTCTGAATTGTTCGACTCTCTTCAATGTTCGGCCTTTCATGATGTGCTTTCAATTCTTGAAGCTGTAGTACACGTTGCACCCATGAAAAATTATTTTGTCATAACAGGTATTTCTGTTGGAATAAAATCACTACAATAACAATGATAATAATAATGATAATAATGATAATAATAATAATAATAATATAATAATAATAAAAACGTTGGTATATGAATACATATTATAGAAAACAGCTTCCCTGTCACATCGGCATGTTCTGGGTAGCAGAGCGTATAATCTCGTGTTATGTTGCTCAGTAGTATTCCTGACAGTACCTTACAACATAGTAAACACTTTACGTTTCCACCGAACGCACAACAAAAATAGTCTTCCTCCAAAACTGTACGGAATGATCGTTTGCTTACAGGGGGTTTTGACTGTGTCATTGTCCCGCACTGTTCGTACGTTACTAAGTACATGAACTGCCTTCCGCAGTCATCTGTCGAGCTTCGAACGAGGAACAGCACGCTCTACATTTGAAGGTTGTGATTACAGAACGTAATCGGGAGTCAGGGAATGAGCATACCTGCTCTAGGATATGTCATTAGGAAAGTACAGGAAAATAGAGAGGGTTTGGAATTGAACGGGTTACACCAATTGTTTTTGTTTATGCGGATGACGTGAATATTTTAGGAAAAAATTCACAAACTATTAGAGAAAACATAGGAATGCTACTTGAAGCAAGTAATGAGATAGGTTTGGATGAGTGGGTTATTTTACGACGCTGTATCAACATCTAGGTTATTTAGCGTCTGAATGAGATGAAGGTGATAATGCCGGTGAAACGAGTCCGGGGTCCAGCACCGAAAGTTACCCAGCATTTGCTCGTATTGGGTTGAGGGAAAACCCCGGAAAAAACCTCAATCAGGTAACTTGCCCCAACCGGGATTCGAACCCGGGCCACCTGGTTTCGCGGCCAGACGCGCTGACCGTTACTCCACAGGTGTGGACGATAGGTTTGGAAATAAATCCCGAAAAGACAAATTATATGATTATGTCTCGTGATCAGAACATAGTGCGAAATGTAAATATAAAAATTGGATATTTATCCTTTGAAGAGGTGAAAAAATTAAAATATCTTGGAGTAACAGTAACAAATATAAATGACATTCCACAGGAAATTAAATGTAGAATAAATATCGGAAATTCTTGCTATTATTCGGTTGAGAAAGTTCTAAAACAATTATATTACCGGTTGTCCTATATGGTTTTGATAACTTGGACTCTCACTTTGAGAGAGAACAGAGGTTAGGTTGTTCGAGAAGAAGGTCCATAGGAAAATACTGAAGTTGGGGCTTAAGAGGAATGAAGTTACAGAAGAATGGAGAAAATTACACAACGCAGAACTGCACGCATTGCATTCTTCACCTAACTTAATTAGGAACATTAATTCCAGACGTTTGGGATGGGCAGGGCATGTAGCACGTATGGGTGAATCGAGAAATGCGTATAGAGTGTTAGTTGGGAGAACTGAGGGAGAAAGACTTTTGAGGAGTTCGAGACGTAGATGATATTAATAAAATGGATTTGAGGGAGGTGGAATATGAAGCTAGGGACTGGATTAATCTTGCTCAGGATAGGGACCGATGGCGGGCTTATGTGAGGGCAACAATGAACTTCCGGGTTCTCTAAAGGCATTTGTAATTTAATAATAATAATAATAATAATAATAATGATAATAATAATAATAATAATAATGCAGAAACTTCTATGTTGCATTTTCGTCTTTTACTTAAATTAATGACATGACCATGGATGGGCAACTCGTGCTCCCAAAGTGCTAAAAAACCTTGAAAGAGAGAAAGGCAGACGGAGCCAGCCGCAGCAGTTACAAGTTGTTTGTAGTTTCGCTACTAAAGCCACGGTGCGCTCTGGCGGCTCATGCAGGTGATCGTGATATCTATTCCATGATTTGAATTTCAGAATGACGCATGGTACAATAATTATAGTAATTTTAGACAGACTATACCTGAACACATAACAAAATTATATTATTTTCTAGCTTTGTAAATTAGTTTAGTACTGGAAACACAAACTGGATACAATAAATATAGCTGCAACACTTATTTATTATTACACTATTTGTTGATATGTCTTATTATATGTCTTGTTTGAAACGTAGAACGCGAGAATTTACAAGTCTTTATACATTAAAGAGTATTCCTCTGTTGTCAGAAGGGTAAAGGTCTGTATTCGCAAACAATAACAAATTCAAGGAAGTATTTTTTTACATGTCACGGCAGATGAAATAAGCTTACTTCTGAGCTCTTTCTTTACTTTGAGAGCTTTTACACTCCTTTCTTGTATTAAACTCTGCCTCAAGCTCATACAGTATATGTGGAAGCAAAGAGTATATTTGGAAATTATGACTTAGGCAACATTACGAACAGTTCGATTCCTGATTTTGCTGGAATCTGAGTGGCGTGCTCTTCTGTAGATTTATTAATTCAAGCTATAAATTTTCTGGATTTTCTATCGGCGTAAGCCAAAAAGATTTCAGAAAAATTTCGATTCCTTGTCAATTGTCACTGTTTGTCTAAACTTAGCAGTGAATTCTGCTGTAGGTCTTGAAGTAGGGTCTTATATTTGATAAGAAGATTTTCTTATCACTCTTCAAGATATTTTATAGTCAAAGAAAGTGAAGTTATCTATGCTCTACATGATACTGCCACATTTAAAATTTATCCATAAAAATGTTCTTAGCTAGTCGATTATATGTCGTGCAATTCTGTAATTCGCAAGCACAACGTGCTAATGATATTTGATATCAGTCTCACCTCGTTGATATCTCATTTTTACCTTCAGCTGTTCTAAAGCAGATGCAGACAGTATTTCTTTACTAAAACCTTCACTGTTTATTTGTTACATAAAATGTCATGCGTAAGAAAGTGTAATACAATACAAGTTTTAATTCTCTTCTTAATAAAAAAATTATCTTTTCACTAGTAACTAAAGAGAAATGATCTGGGAATTATATTGTTTTTCACTTAAAACGAGCCGCCACTTACTGCGGACGCGATCGAACTTGTGTCTTGAAAGAACCGCACAGACAGTACAGCTAGTACAGAGTCCGTTTTACCTGCATTGATATTGTGTTGACACTTTGAGAGCACGAGTTGCCCACCCGTGGACATGTCTATATTTACGTTTCGAATAAACATTTTTTTTTTTTGTGCGAGATAAAAATTATGTTCGGATATAATTATGTACAGTAGAATCGTATTAGTTTGTATGCCATGAGGCATTTATATACGTATTTCGTACAATGGAATATTACTAGTTATAGCTACCTGTGACACGATGCAAATTCTTGACCGATTTGGTGCAGATTCAGACTAATTCGACCGATGTCAAGCACAGCATTACCTTTTATCCTTTGTCTAGTCGTATCGCTTGAATAAGCTGTGACCGCAACTAAACCTTGCCATTGACAATTCACAATCGAACTCTCACCTCATTCAACATTTCTCTGAAACTGATTCAAGATTGTTAAATAACCCATAAATATCGCTATCAGTCAACCAGTGAAGTGTTGTCTATGGCCAACCTGGTGTGATATCAGCACATCACATTTTCAATTCGCGATACGAATCCGCTATTCGCTAATAACTGCACATAAGAGTTCTGAGGGCTTTGATTGCGAAACAACAAAACTGGATTTGTTGACGCATAACAGCTGTGTTAATTACACCTTCCAGTGTGAACTATACATATTTACGTAGAGTAATTTCCTACTATGAAAAGCGGGCACTCCACTGACATGTTCCCACTAATGGTAATTGAAGTGTTAATTTGAAGTGTTCTATAATTCCAGTCCGCTACAATAGACGCTGCTCTCACCCTGTGAATAAAACCTTATTGGAACCGTAATGCATTGGGCTATCAGGAATCGCGAACAAAGTATTCTGTTAAAGCAATAAATTATTTTGTGCGAGATCGTGCGTATTTGCTTGTTTTCCGCACAGAACCAATACGCGGTAAGTGTGAAATACCACATTCAGTATTCCCAACGTAACACACGTAACAATTTCCCTCTTCTTACCGCTTAAGCGCGACATTCATTTTACTGTTTTAGGTTTTTAACATATTATTTTTAGAGACGTTTAACATAGTAATAATTATAAATTGGAAACTTACCACTGCAGTTTCACCTAAATTGCACTGTTAATTATTGTTTTTAAATATTTGCAAAAATTAAGTAAAGTCTACTACTCCACGAAACTTATTGCATTCCTGATACAAGTAACATTAAGGAAGCCGTGAAAAAATCAACGAGATTCCAGATGCCGATGTTATTACTGCAATATGTTATATAAATAATATTGTTAAAATATTAAAATGAAAAATAAATCATTACATAACATTACCGTTTGTTTTAAGTTCGCATTTATAGACTGGGGGAAAAAAAGACAGACGTATATCACGGCCTGCTGGAGTATAGTAAACACAGAAAAAATTTTACAGCAACAATGTTGAAGAAAGATATTTTGGTTTTCCGAAGTTGGAGTCATTAAACAGAAATCAACATGGAGATTTCATTGCAACTAATTAGAAATTCCTCTTTCAGGTATGTAATAAACGATCTTCGCACAAAATAATGTACGATACACGAGCGGTATGTTTGTTTTCATGTTCTCGGAAATTAAAAAAGCTCAACTACGTTTCGCTTTTTCAATTTTTTCCTCCACCATGAAAATGTCAACATACCGCTCTTTTAACGTATATTACTATTATTGGCTAAATCAGTTAATGGTGACTATTATGCAAGAGGGATAACCAGTATTATATTACTGAGTACTTGAGTATGAATTAAGGTTTCGTTAGATGTCCCAAGATTGCAGTCCCAGCATTAATATTACGAAGCTATGCAACTGTCACGTAATTTTATAGAAAGGTTTTTCTCAAAGTGTAATTTAATCGTCAGTGACTGTAGATGTAGATGGAAAGAAAATAATATTGCAACTTCTACTATGCTTTCATTCCACAAATAAAAACAGCAGATGTTACACATTACAAATAATGTTTTGTTTTTCCTCAGAGTTGTAAACTTGTGTTTAATTTTAATATGTAGAACAAATTAGTGTATGAAACCTTTTTTATCATTATTTTGATGCTTTAAGTAATATATCGTTACTATTTCACGTAAAAGTCCCTTTCCAATTTATATGAAATCATTGCGACTATTACATTTTTACTAAGTCATACGACTTTTGACCAATAAAAAGGTACGAAAGGACGACTTTCAACCAATCATGGTTGCGTATCTCACAATTTTATCACCGCCCTAGCATTTGTTTAATTTTATGGCTTCCCTAGCATAATATACTTTACTTATAATTTTCCCAATAATAATTCAATTACAACACGATGGCCGCCATTTTTTTTTTCGTAGTTAAATTCTATCACGGAAATTCTACTTGAAGCAAGTAAAGCGATAGGGTTGGAAGTAAATCTCGAAAAGACTAAGTATATGATTATGTCTCGTGACGGGAATATTGTACGAAATGGAAATATAAAAATTGGAGATTTATCCTTCGAAGAGGTGGAAAAATTC